>NW_017806277.1:764567-782146 GCF_001891065.2 Hippocampus comes | reverse complement strand
GATAAAAATACCATTATTGAGGAAACTGCATAAATAGCAAAGGAATTTAATGAGTATTTTGTGAATATCGGTAGTAACTTAGCAAAACAAATTCCTGATCCAATAAATTCTTTTGAAATAGATAAATATATAGAAAAAAAATTCTTCCACAATGTTTCTTACTCCTGTGAATCATAATGAAATATTAAATATTGTAAAAACATATACAAGTAAAAAGTCAACTGACTGTTTTAATATTGATATGACAATAGTAAAACAGATTATAGAATTTGTAGTGCGACCTCTTACATACATATGCAACCTGTCATTCAAAGCCGGTGTTTTTCCATCAAAAATGAAAACAGCTAAAGTCATCCCAATTTTTAAAAGTGGAGAAAGACAATTCTTTACAAATTATAGACCAATATCACTGCTCCCACAATTCTCAAAAATATTAGAAAAACTATTTTCTCGTAGAATTGATAACTTCATAAGTAAGCACGTGCTATTAAGTGAAAATCAATACGGCTTCAGAGAAAAGCGGACCACCTCAATGGCAGTAATGGAGTTTGTGGAAGCAATAGCTAAGAATATAGACAATAAAGAATTTACTGTTGGGATTTTTCTCGATCTAAAAAAAGCTTTTGATACAATAGATCATACTATATTATTGAATAAATTAGAGAGATATGGTATCAGAGGCATAGCACATAAATGGATTGAAAGTTATTTAGAAAACAGACATCAGTTTGTACAGTTCAAAAACAAAAAATCCAACTTACTGAAGATTACCCATGGAGTTACTCAGGGATCAGTGCTTGGACCAAAACTATTCATTTTATACATAAATGATATCTGTAGTGTTTCAAAACAATTCAAATGTGTCCTATTCGCCGATGATACAACCTTTTACTGCTCTGGAGAAAATATGAAACAACTCCTGAAAACTGTGGAAAATGAATTAAACAAATTAAAAAACTGGTTCGACAGAAATAAACTATCTTTAAATTTAACAAAAACTAAGTTAGTTGTTTTCGGCACGAGACCAATCAAAGATCAAGTTAAAATAAGGATAAATTCAATTGAAATAGAACGAGTTTGTGAAAATAAGTTTCTTGGACTAGTAATAGATACTAAACTATCCTGGAAGCCACATATTGATAACGTTAAAAGAAAAATATCCAAAACTATTGGGATACTCCACAAAACTAAGGATGTGTTGGATAAGAGTTCTTTGTACACACTATATTACTCATTATTACTCCCATATATGACCTACTGTGTGGAAATATGGGGGAACGCCTGTAAATCAAACACACTCCCTGTCTTAAAACTACAAAAAAAGCAATCAGAATAATCAATAGGTCCAAATATATAGAACCCACAAATCCGCTATTCATCAAATTAAATACAATGAAATTCTATGACCTGGTTGACTTCAAAATCGCCCAATTAATGTATAAAGCACATCACAATCTCCTTTGCCAAAATATCCAGAAGCAGTTTGAAATTAGAGATAGTTGTTATAATCTAAGAGGTATCAATCAAAATAAAAAAATCCAGAACGAGAACAAACATCAAGCAAAGGTGTGTATCAGTAATAGGAGTCAAACTGTGGAATAAGCTTGAAACTGATCTGAAAATGAGTAAATCGCTGGACGAGTTCAAAAACAAATTTAAAAGATTAGTACAAGCAAACTACAAAAATCAAAGTTAAGAAGATAAATTCGATATACTTATAAAATATAGTAATATAACGGTCTGTTCTTGTTTTGGATTTTGATCAACTCATTAAATGTATTCAAGAAATGCAGTATTTATAATGAATATGAGACAATTGATATAAAAAGGAGAATGAATAATTATATGTATATACATGTATATATGTAAGTGGGTGTATATGTATATGTGTGTGTATATATGTGTATATGTATGTATGTATGTATGTATATGTATATGTGTATGTGTATGTGTGTATATATGTATGTATGTATATATATATATGTATATATATATATATGTATGTATATATATATGTATATATATATATATACACATATATGTATATATGTATGTATGTATGTATATATATGTCATGTGACGTCATACTGCATGTGGTTCAACCTCCGCACACATCCCAGTACTGTACAATAAATCTCTTAAAGTGGGTTTCTTTTATTTCATACTTTCATTTTTAATTGGCTGAATGTCCGAGTTTCATAGCCATATTGAACATTTTGCACGTGCCCCTGAAATGTCTGTCTACTTTGTCTCTATGGGGCAAGTAACTGGCCCTTTGAGAAACCCTCTTTATGTGTTCCGTCACATTACTAAGCAGCATTTTGTCCTTGTTAATAGAATCATTGAAGGACAATCACGTGCTTGTTAAATGCTAACATTAGCCAGAAAAGTGTCATGTTATCAGATTATAGGGTGCATGAAAGGGTTAATTAGATTTTTTTTTTTTAAACGGGTGTGAGCCAATATAATATACTGTACAACAATAATTCCAAGTTGCCCAAAGTAGTTCAACGCTTTCCAGCTGCTCATAAGAATGTGACAAAATATAGTTTTTGATGCAGTGCTAGTGATGCATAGTATAAGGGCAGTCAATGTGAAATGTACACTGGGAAATGTATCTATTTCTTTTTCCATCGTTATTTATTTATTTATTTAACAAAAAAAAAACATTAATCTTCCATTTCCTCTGATGTGCTTTGGCCTGGTGCAACTAGGATGAAAATTCCAGCAATTTCAAATAAGGTAAGAGTGACGTGGGCCAGTCGGGTGTTTTGATATGACACTGACACGGTTGCATACACCAATTAGACACAACAAAAATGACCTCCTGCAGAATATCCTGACATCTGTGTTACCATATTGGCCCGAATATAAGACGGCCCTGATTCTAAGACGACCCCCTCTTTTTCAAGACTCAAGTTTGAAAAAAGACTTTTTGAACACCAAATTAATTTTTATACAGAAAATAATTACAGTAGATCTGAAACAAATGATTATAACAATATATTTGAGAGAAAAAGCATGTTATTTTGCCTCATTCAAATCTAAAGTGCAATCACATTCGTAAATGAATGGCTTCTGGTTTTTGAAATGTAAATTACATCATAACTTCTCCTCAGCTGCCAGTTAACCTGGCCGATCTTCGACCCACTTTTCTCCAGATTGTCGCTACGTTTCTCCATTTTCTATTATCTCTTCTATTATTTTCTTCTCTTTTCCTTCTTACCGCTATTTTTTATTTTTATTCTTCGTGGCAGGGGTTCACTTTGGCCTGGGGAGTCAAGTTCAGATTCGCTTCATTGATATGTGGCGCCATCTAGTGTCGTGAATGGGTATAATGTCTTGACCCCGAATATAAGACGACCCCCCCTTTTTTAGTCTTATTTCAATGCAAAAAACACCGTCTTATATTCGGGCCAATATGGTATATGTGTTGTAGATGAATATAATCATAGTTTTCAGTATACTGTACAATAGGTTAACTATACATAGAAATTACTTTCTAGTGGCGTAGAACTCTACCGCATCAAACAGAGCCATCGCTGTTTTTTTGTTTTAATTTTTTGTAGCTAAGTGAGACAACCACACTATCAGGCGCAAATGACATTATGATTCACTCGAGCATTATTACCTTATAAAGGGAATATTTGTGATACAGCTTTTTTAATATATTGTTATCCATGTGTCACATACACACAGTAAAGCACTGCATCGATGAGGTCACAATAATAAGGTCAATATTAGACTCATAACAAAAAAAAAACGGTCTCCCCAAGACAATTTCCACATCTTCAAATTTGTCTGCATTTATGAAGACATCTTATTAATGATCCTCAAGTAACTGTTTGAAAGCAGTTCATTTATCTTTTTTTGGTTCTGAATATGGAAATGGGATTTGGCTGCTGTTAATTGCAAAACTGGATCTACTCTGTGAGATTGATGGCTGTTGAAGAAATTCTAATTATTTGCCTGAACACCTTGAACAAAAAGGTGATGAAATTAACTGGACAATACAAACAATATATAATTGCCTTCTTGACTGACTTTAGCATGTTTTAAAAAGTTGAAGAATTTTAAAGTGACCCTTTCATCCTTCCCTTTTTAAAATGTTTTTTTAATTTATTTTTTTTGGTGTTGCGGCCCTCAAACAAAAAAAAGTTTGGACACCCCTGATCTAGCAGATCCGAAGTACTTTGAACTTGAAGTGCTGCACCACTGCTTTTCGTAACCACACACACACACACACACACACACACACACACACACACACACACACACACACACACACACACACACAAACTCAAATACTGAGTTGTTTTCCGGAGCTGTGCGATAGGTAACTGGATTTTGAGCAGATTGGGTTAATTATTCAAATAATTCGATTGCCGATGTTGGTTTAATTATTTTGATCCAGCAAATTGAGTTGAAGATTAGATTTTGGGTGAGCTGGAGATATGAAGCTGGTTGTGTCCTGAAGTTGAAGTCAAATTGGATGGCTCAGTGGGTAACGCTTTCACCCAATTTGGATTACTTTTGACCAAGCAGTTTTCAGAATGTACCATTTCACTGCTTACTCAGTGTTGAGCTGCTGACATTCATCTCTCATCTTACCAGTGCGTGCTTCTTCCTCTCCAGGTTCTCTTCTGACTTCTTCCTACACTCACCGTGGATCACAATGTCATCTGGAAACATTATAGTCCACGGAGACACACGAGAGGTTTCAGTTGTCATCCGATCAGGCTTCATCAGTCATTTAGGTGGAATCAGCCTCATTAATAATCCATTCGATCATAACGATGGATGTCGCTGATGTTATATTTTGTGTGTTATTTGTTCGAGGTTAAATTATTGAATCAGTTTGAAAGCAATGAAAACACAGCATCATATGTGTGAGATTGTCCACTGAGTTGACCCTCTCAGGGACAGCGGTTACTATAGTGGACAACTTATCATGTTATCAGGTTACAGGGTGCATGAAAAAGGGTTCATGTTCTCAGTGAAGGCTGGCAGATCTTCGCTTCTGATTCTAAACTTGGTGTAATCTACACATCTGTACCAATGACTACTGGGAGGTGTTCCCTTGAAGGAATTCAAAGACCTACTTTTTATGTCCCCCATGTAAAGGCTGGCCACGATGCGGAATAAATTTGAAGTCATAGCGCAGACATTTGTGTGTGTGTGTGTGTGTGTGTGTGTGTGTGTGTGTGTGTGTGTGTGTGTGTGTGTGTGTGTGTGTGTGTGTGTGTTTCCATGAATTGAAAAAACTGCAAAAAGGGCTAATCTGACGTGAGTTGAGTGTGGATCTGTTGTGCATATTTGAAATTTTTTTGTGGGGTTGTCCTCTCCATCTATTTTCAACAACACTTATCCTTGTTAGGGTTGAACATGTGCCGGAGTCTATCCCAGCTGACTTTGGGGTGAGAGGCAGGGTACACTCCCGACTGGTGACCAGTCAGTCCGAGGGGAACATACAATCAAACAACCATTCAAAAATATTGGGCAATTTGGACTTTTCCATGAGCATGTTGTTGGAGGAAGTTACGCAAGCATGTGAAGAACATGAAAACTGCATCAAGGAAAGACCCAAAACCACTGTACCTCTTGAATATCAGCTAGGCGAGCAAATAATTATGACATGATGTTACCCCCAGAAAAGCCGAAGAAATGCTCATTTGAATATTGCCATCATGAAGTAAAGCGCAAAGCGCCTGCAGTGTCACAGAACCTAGTTTGGCTGCAGACTCATCTTCTCTCTGCATGATTATTGTCTTTGTGTAAGCTGCTAAACCTTTTTTTAAAATAGAGATTACGCTGCGGGAACAGGCTACAATATTATCTGGTGACTGCAGTCGTTGCAGCTGAATTAAATACACTCACACTGCATAGAACAATAAGAAATCATTTTATTCCGTGATGGTTGGGTCAGCCTTTTTTGAGACAAAAGGAGAAAAAAGAAGGGAAGGGGATAGTGAAATAAGCACTTTAGTCATGTAGGTTCAGGATTATTTAGATATTCATAAATTTCAGAACAAAAGCAACTTCTTGCGTTTGAAATTGTCATGGTACTAAAAATGTATATCTATATTTTTTAGACCGTCAAATAAAAACAGCGTTGCACTGTGCTGCCGAGGACAAAATTTATGGAAGGCTCTTCATTTTTATCTTCATTCTGAGGCAGTCTGTCACCAAGGCCTGTAAAGATGTCGAGAGAAGTAAAACAAGCCTATCCTCATCTGCCTTTAACAAGAATCAGCAGATGGAATTCGATAGGATTGGGGAAACTCATCTTTTCTTCCCTCGATTCCTCCAATAACAATAAAATATAGAAAAATGTGTCTCCTTTCCTGTGCAATGCTAAAACAACCACTCATACTGACGTTCACACCACTGGACGATCCCGAAGATGATTGTTTTTTGAAAGTAGGAGAAAGCGTGTAAGCGCCCAGAGTCCTGTCTGGTTTCATGGTTTGTAGCTCACCGTCAATTTTTCCTCGATTCCAATACAGGGGTGTGTAAATTGTATTACAATTCCTGAGCCTTGGGATAGTTTGATGAGATAGCATGTCAAAGACATTTTATGAAATCAACTGTTATAAATTGTGAAAAAAGTGCAATATGTATCCATTGATGTATTTTGGAATGTTGCTCTTTGCATCACTGTTTTCAGAAATGATATTATTTCTTGCTTTAGGTGACCGTGCATTCCCAAATATGTTTTTTTTCTACCCCCATTCCTCTCTATGGATGTAGTTTCAGGAAAAAAAAGTGTCTTATACTTGTCTGTTGAGCGCTACGTTCTTTTCCCACATTCCTCACTCCAACCCCTCGATATGTGTCATCTTGAAAACAACAGATGGGCGATTGGCTGCAGATCATGCTGACAGTGGGGTGGGTGAGTGATTCCCGGTAAATTGGAAAATTCTGGAATCATTCCAGTCTCATATCATAGAATGTCAGAATGTTTTGTGAGTGTACCTCTATATATTTTAAGGGTTTTTTGTTGTTGTTATTTGTTTGGTTGCACCTTATGTCTTTTCCTGAAAGTACAATAACTCAAAAGGATTTAGAAGTGCACTTTAACCCTTTCATGAACCCTGTAACCTTAAAACAGGATATGTTTTCCACTGGAGTAACCGTTGTCCCTGAAAGGGTTAAAAGGGTTCATGAAAAAATATTAATTAGGCATGCTAAAAAAAAATTTTGGGGGTGTAATTATGTTGTTCTCTTTTCATGAAATTTTGGCACCACAGTTTTTATGCCTTTATACTTGATCAAGAAAATGTTTGAAATGCCTTTCTTCGGCAGACATATCCTATTATATGTATAATATATTTAAACGGGTGGCCCGGTGGTCGACTGGTTAGCGCGTCAGCTTCACAGTACAGAGGTACCGGGTTCAATTCCAGCTCTGGCCTTCCTGTGTGGAGTTTCCACGTTCTCCCTGTGGCAACCCTCATGAGAATAAATGGCTCGGATGGATGGATGGATGGATGGATAGAGACTTTTACCCATAGGTGTTGAAAAACCCAAGTGTCCACAGACTGCAGGTGGCTGGGGTGTAATGTGCTTTTGTCTTTTATTATTTGTTTTGTGAAGCACTTTGTGTTGGTTTTAAAGTATAAAAGTTGCTGTCTTAAGGAAGGTTTGATTAATTGATTGAAACATAACAAAAACGTAAGAGTTTGTTTATTGACACTGGCCTGGTGGGGTGCCTACCCAAGGGGACAAAATATTTCACTGAGGCGAAGCCATACACTCAGAGTACAAGCAGGAATTAGTTTCGTGAGCTTAATTTAGATAATGCCATTTTTTTCTAGCCATTGCTTTGATTTTGTGTACTATCTCATAGTCTTCTTCTACCTCATGCTCTGATTTGGATTTCATAGCAATTAGATTGATCTTTTCTCACCAACAGCCAACACTATTTTGCTTACTACGATGGATGGCACACATACAAATCATGTCTAAAGCAACAGTGACACAAACATCTCTTAATTCTTCACAGTTCTAAATGTTGTTTCTTACTAAGGCTTGTTCCTACTATGAATATGTTGGGTAAAATACTGTATGTAGTAAGAAGTATATGTGTGAATTTTATTTCACAAAACCCTGACTGTTGATGGCATAATAAACAATGACTTTTCAGCCATGTGGTGTCTTGCAGTGGTGTGAAATGATTTTGAGAGACAATGACTGTAAGAATCAAACGTTATTTACTAAAGACACATTCTTTTTGCATTCAAATCAGTTGTAAATGTCTCCTTTACATATACATTTATATAAATGAATCATGGCAGATTATCAAGCCATCTAAGAATGCTGCATCCATGTGAAACTGACAGGAAACTCAAAGGTGTCAAAATGTTCCCCTTGTTGTGGGATGGCCAGAGATATAAATCATGAATGTTTGCTTTATTTTGTACATCTCAACAAAACTGAATTAGTTGATATTTCCTTTATTTAAAGGGGAATCGATTTATGAATATATTGGGGGGGGGGGGTCATTCATTTCCGTTAAAAAAAAACACGAACGAATTCAATAGAATTATCGACGTCGCACTAGTATGAGAAATAATTCGCAAAGAAAAATAAAAAATAATACAGGGTTGATTTGTCGTCCACTCAGCATGAGAGTGCAATTTGTCCTTCTCTTTGTGGCGATTATGTTGAATTAGTATTTCCGATTTTCACGAAGGCAACATTGCCAGAGCGCCGCTGTTCTGCACCAGCTTGTAATCACTTTCCTACTTCTGCTCGTGCTGGCTTGCACATGGGGGAGCAACCGGACACTTAAAAAAAAAAAACCCTCTAAACAGCCAACTGTGAATGAAAAGAAAAGCTGTTAAACCCGATGCTGCACATCAAGATATGTAATTTAAAAGAAATTATTATTCTCCATGCACGGAAATTTGACTGGAAACTGCCGGTGAGCCCCGGGGGAGTCTTTTTGTTTTGTGTTATGTTGGCGCTGTTTCCTTCACTTCGGTTGGAGACATTACAATGAACCCCCCCCCCCCCCCCCCCCCCCAAAGACGTTCTAATATCTCTTAAACGGACTAAAGCTGGGATGTGGACAGAATCGGTTCTAAGGGAAGGACCAGACGCAGACGGGGAAAGCTAAACTCGTCTCGCCATCCGTCGGGTGGTCGTCAAACGCCACAGGATCGACCTGAACGGAGGTAATTCTGTTTTTTTTTTTGTGTTGCACTCATGTTCAAGCCTGTCATGTGGCTTCTGTCTGGCCCCCCCACTTGCTATATTGCTCCATATTAGTTTCAGCCAGTGTTCCGGGACCAGACACGGAGTCTAGTCCCCTCATGTGAAATGGCATGCATGTGTGAAAGAGCCTCGATCTCACCCCACTCGTGGTGTGTGCACTGATTTGGCTAATCCACGAGGACCCGGTTATTTTGCCTTCTCCGCTGCTTAATGCTCATTCAGTCCGTATGGTACCGTCATTAATGCTATCTGACGTTGTCTGGTGCGTCAGGCTAGTATGGAGAGTGCTCTGTACGTTATCTCTAATTATTTTCCATTTGTGTTGACAGTAAAGCTATGTTATTTTACTCTACTGTAGCTGCGATTTTTTCCAATTGCGATTTAATATCCATTATTATTTTTGAACAAACACAAGCTTTTCATTTATCCATACCAGTAATCCCTCGTTTATCGCGGGGTTATGTTCCTAAAAGAACCCATGATAAGTGAAATCCGTGAAGTAGTCAAGCAGTCATCTTTATTTTTATACTTATTACAATACAATACAATACTGTATTGAATGAAACTATAGATTTAGACTTTTGTCAGGCCCAAGCATTAATAAAATATATATTAATGTTTTCTTACAAACAACTGATAGTTTTTAGAAATGCTGCACAGAAAGTTTCGTCGACATTGCTGGTTTTGTTATAGACAACATTTTGCAAGCTATACTGCGATGAGACACGGAGACTGTTGACATTAGTCTCCAGGCCCTTAGCCAATCAGGATGCAGAACACAACGCACTGGAAAAAGTGAAACAGCGAAGCCGTGATAGATAAACCGTGTTATAAAGAGGGATTACTGTAAGATAATAAAGAACATCAGTTTTATTATATGCACTGTCGAATTTCGTTACAATGTAAATTTCCCCAGTGTGGGACAAATAAAGGATCTCTTAATATGCCTCAAGGGACGTAACGAATCTGTACGTTATAATGGTAGTTCATTGTAACCATGTCCAGCAAAATGGCCGCCAACTACGATGTAATACAGTATGAATATTTATAGATGTAAAAACATGAACATGTAATACAGTATAAACATGTCAATTACATGTATACAGTATGAAGAAGAAATGATTTAATAAGACATGAAACAAACAACCGTAGCATTCCTACTTCATCTCTGAAAATCTTCAGTCAGCAAATAAAAAGTGCCAGTTCAGGATGTGCTGTGCCGTGCCCTAATTAGCATTCTCACTCTGTCGTATTAGGTCGATAAAGTCACGGTAAGTGACACGAAAGACATGACTTCCAATAAACATGAATCAAAAAGCAGTTTGTCAAGAAATTGTCTTCATTATCAAGAAATGAACCTAGATCTTTGACAATCAGCAATCCAAAAAAAAAGACCCCTAACATATTTTGTCCTCCAACCTTAAGTTTGGGAAAAACCCTACTGTGTATCATTAATGAGACTTTTAAAAAAGGCTTGGGTCCCTGCGCGACTGTGGGAAAGCGCCTCTTTCTCCCCGCATGTTATTTGATCCAGAGTTCCTCCGCCTTCTGATGCTTCAGACCACATATTAGATTAAGGGCTTAATCAAATATACACGGAGGCCTTTAATTCCCATTTAACTCATCACACTAATCAGAATTGTTTCTGTGTACATGGTCACATAAAACTTTCTCTCTGGATGTAGCAACGGTGGGGATCACATGCTAGTTTACAAAGTAGTTCGGAATTCAAGGCCTTGTGAGTAAAGTATTCTCGGGAAGACAAAATATTTTGCCAATTATTTTCTTTGCACAAGCTTTCACAGCAGTAAGACTAATGAATTACGGATGACGGATTGAGTTGGCGGCGACACTGAAAGGTGTATTACTTAAGACATTTAAGAAATGGGAATGCCAGTCGGATTGTTCGTACGAATCATCCGAAGAAGGGCGCATCACTAAGCTCACGTGTGATGTACGCACAAAACACGAAAGAGATTTGACGTGAGGCACGATTTCGAGGCAAGTATTGAAGTTGGTCATTAGATCTAAAGGCTGATCGATATGAAAAATATTCTGTAACAGTCTTAGTTATTCTATAATTTACTAGTTGTAGGCATGGTAACTTTATGAATAAAACATTCGTCACCAGGTGTAGTAATACTAATGTTAATTGTCAGTAGAACGAACAATGACGTGTGGTAGATTCTTTGGTCAAATTGATAGTAGATTACACAGTGCATCGTCTTGGGGTTGCAAAGAGGACGTCAAGCCATGTCAATACTATAAGTCTATATATAGTAATAAGGTCATTCTTTTTAAAGATTTATCACATGATTTTAATCATTCAATTCCGATTACATGCTTTTGTATTAATAAAGGGGTGGGTAGTCGTTAATATTATGTTTGACATAAATAGTAACACACACACACACACACACACACACACACACACACACACACACATATATATATAATCATGTTAACCGTGTCAGGCTTACTTGTGGCCCATGCTATATAGCCAGAACTGAAGTATTGTGTTTCTGATGGCCATAGTATTTCATACTATTTGATATATTAATGATTACCAGTAAGTTCCTCTTTGCAGTGTGAGACTGGGGAAAAAAAAAGTCTGATTTTGTGCTATGCTGTATTCATACCGTATGAGTACAATAAAAGTGACACTGGCCAAAAAAATCATTTTATTGTATTGAATAAACCTGGAGTACACAGCTGCTGATCTATTTATGTTCATTGTTAATGCATAGTTTTCAAACATTTACCTTTTAAATATACTTTTGAGTATCAGAATTCTTGATTATGAATAACAGTCAAAATAGAAAAATGGGTTCCCATGATGAACGTTTACGGAACCCAAAATTATTTACCGTGGTTTCACATTAGGTAATCCAACGGAACCGAAAAATGGTTTCTGTGAATTTCTGAAATCCTTAGGCCTGATGTTATCATTCAAAGTATGTTGAAGCTTGATGTGATTGAATTCAGCTCTTTAGTCAAATGCACAGGTCCTCCAGAGCCACTACAACAAAAAGAAATCACGTGTTGATTTTACTGTTTTATTTCAACAAGTGGAAGCACAAAATTTAATCATCAGGATCCAGATATATTTCTTTTCAAGGGAGAGTCAACCCAAAAATGTTTCTATGTAGCCCCACTAGTCTCACCATGGCATTCCGATTAACACTTTCAGCTACAGTGGTTACTACAGTGGACACCTTATCATGTTATCAGGTTACAGGGTGCATGAAAGGGTGAATATATTTTTTGAATCTGAGTCAAGCAGTAAAATCAATCAGTTTTTGTCCATTTCAGGGACCTCAGGGAGCGATCAATCATGGCTCAGCTTCAGAAAGCAGGTGAGCTGTGATTGGTCATTACCTGAGCCCCGAGCAACTGTGATGACATTTTCAGTCGACGGCGTGTGGCAAAATGCTGCCCCCCCCCCCCCACCCGAAATGGGAAAAAAAAGCGGTCGATTTTGCTGCTTAACTTGTATTCCACAAACACAATATTAATCAGTGTCGTGTTTCGACTCGTGGAGGCACATAAAACAGATTCATGTAAAGAACATTTTAGGGTTCACTTCCCCTTTCAGGACATGATACATCTACTGAAAAAAAAGATATCTGGATCCACATGATTTTATTCCCTGTAACCACCCGACAAAGTTGAGTGAATTCACAAAAGCTTCTTTTTTTTTTCCCCAAAGTGGTCTTGCTATTTAAATTATGCAGCCGTATATATGTATTCATCCATCCAAATATGTGTGTATGACGCCGCCATGCTTGTTTACAACGTTGCTCGAATGCTGATTCGCTGAAATGGAGACGGTACACTTTGCAGTGAAACTGTAGTTTGCATATTTTTACATTTACCCTCATAAACTCATCGTGCCATGTTTGATGTAACGCAGGTTGCAAGTTAGTTAGCCCGAGAGATGCAACGAGGGTAGCTCGCTCTTTAATGTTTTGGACTTAATGGGCATTCCTTGATTGTGCATCAAAATTATTTTTCTATTCTTTCTTGTACACACAAAAATGCCCAATCTCTCAAAGATTTTCTTGTTTGTCTCCATCTTGGAGGCCATGCACCAATTCGGCACTGACCTGGGACCCCAAACTTTAGAGACTGGTGCATTTGTGTGGGGCTCGGCATGCAACGTGGCTCCTTTCCTCATGCGCTTTAATTATGCATAGTACGAACCGGGCTGTCGCTGCAGCTTTTCCAAACCTAGTGTGAAAAAAAAGAAAGCATCTCCCTCCGGGCCCCCCGTCTGCCGAGTAGCTTCAGAGGGTGCTGTGACATTCCCAAAGAGTTGCCAGTCTCCCGTAAACAATCCTGGCATTGACACACGCGCTGATTAGGAAATTCTCAAGGTATTCCCACAAAGGCACGGCGGTGAATCATGAGATCAGGATTCCACAAAATGGTTTTCATTCATGACTTTTTCTGGCAGTTGTGTCAAAGGGGAACACTTTTCAGGAAGCCATGTTGCTGGAAATATAGCAAGATATAATCAGAAAAAGTTTGTGTCAAACCCAGGAGCATTCCTGTTCTTATCTTTAAAATTTTCAATTTTTTTTTCATATTGCTATTCCACATGAACTGAACTAAACTGTCATCAAATTCATTTATTTAGGCATAAATTTTAGGGATTATCTGTGCCTATTAGGAATGAGTACCTTTCACATTTGAGCTAGTTCGGCTCAGATTCTCTGAACTTGGAAATCGATAGCGGTACTCAACGGTACCAATTTTTGCTTGAATAAATGTCAATTTATTTAACAAGAAAAAAAAACATCAATACACGAAATTTGACTGATAACAAAACATAATTTAAAACAAATGAGCAAGAGGATGGACTAAAAACAGGGCTAGTATAAATCGCACAGCTGGAACAACTGAAAAAAATTACAGGGCTTCCGCTTTATAATTCTTATTCAGTGCTGAAAAATGCATTGAAAAGTGACCGGATTTGCTGTGTTCTATGACAAACTCTTGACACATGTCAAATCTTGGGAATATAATATGAATATTAAACCCACAAGCTAACAAAATTGGGGGGGGGGGGAACAGACGTACTTGGTACGTTTCTTTGCAACGGGGAAAGGCCCAGTGGTGAGACAACACAAGAGCCAATGACCAAAGAAGAAAAATAAAATAGCACTTACAGAAAAGAGTAGGAGTCCTACTTAAAATATGGATTTACCACGCCAGGTGATTCCCACGCACGAAGCCCACTCTGTACAATATGCAGCGAGCGGCTCTTGATTTAGCATTACGGGGAGTTATTCATGGTCTTTATATTTGTTCTGTGGTGCCTTGTTATGTTGGCGCATTTCAGGAGGACTTTACTAATAAGAGTTACACTGATACGTGGCTTCACATTTCTCATTATCTACAAAATACCCAATTTTTTTGTTGTTTGTTTTAGCATTAGCATGCATGCCCGCTCGCATATGTTTTTAAAAAGGTAGCGGGAGAAAAACTGACTCCATCAATCCATCAAAGTCCTCATCTTCTGTATCCGAAATGAACAGCTGGGCAAGTTCTTCATCAAACACGCCAGGTTCCCTCGCGTCATTGTCAGAGTCAGTCTTGTTCCTTCTCGGACCTGATGCTAGCTTTTGCGAAAGCTCAAACAACAGTGCAAGCAGACAGTTTTGCCCATGCAACCACAATCCATTCACAAATTGTGGCGTAACTCAGCCAGCGCTGTTGTATTTCAAAATGCTAAGTCTGCTTGTCCATCATCACTTGCCGTAGCCCAAGCGGGTTATTTAGGAATGTGGGGATTGTTTGAGAGAACAGTCAGTAATGGAAGCCAAGCGAGCCCGGCAGAGCGGCAGAAAAAAGGATTAAAATTTTCAAGAAAACGTCTTTATTCAATGCAATTCAAAACATGACACTTTTTACTGCAGTAGAAGTGGAAGATGGCAAACTTTTCCTTGTAATCCGCCGGATGTTGCTGTACCATGGTCGTCCTGACTCGGATGGATAGATGGCACGGTTTCATAAAACGAAATCACCAAGCACCATGGGTTAGTTGATTTTCAATTCTCTCGCCGCTGCTCAATTCCTATGGTCCTCCGCGTAACTGATAACTTCAACTGTGCTGCATAAGCTTTTCTCTTCATAGTTGCCATTTTCGGGATGTTGTTTTGCACAATGTACGTACTATATACTATGTACACTTACTGGGGGCGTGCCTTTAGCGACCTCTTTCACACCCAGACTTCCCATTTTAACGTCCGCATGCTATCCTCTGTTACGTCCGCCTTGCCTCGATATAAGCAACGTGTCAGCACCACATCACTCAGTCAAGCGGATCCCTCATCGAAGTCACAAAACAGCATTCACAGATTTTGGAACTCAGTGCATACACAAGGCGACCCGCAGAGTTAGGCGTCCAGTCGATTTTGGAGAAAACTGAAGACTTTTATGTGGTCGTGAAAATACGGTACCTAAAACTCTGGAATGTTATAATGTACTTTGTAGCAGAACAAGGGATGCATATACCGCTGTGGTGGAGTCTGTGACCGAGTATGGGCCAAATATAAAATATTGAGTCCTTTAATTTGATTCATGTAAGTTCCTTCAATTTTAACATCGTGAATTACATTAGGTGATTCTGTGACAGCTGTTTTGAGTGGAACGTCTATCCAAGTCAAATTAGTGTGATTTCTCATGGGCACAGACGCCACAAAACATAGATTGTTGATACCATGGCTTGATAGGAACGATTTAGAAAACAATTGTTTCAGGGAACTTTACAAAAACATGATGACATGCACAAACAACAGTTACATTCAGCACTGCGGTGCTGTACTAGTCACTTCTTGTCAGTACTTTTGTCTGGCTCTGATAGCTCACACCATCCTCCTTTGTATTCATGTAATGAAAGGTGAATTGAATTAACAAGGTGACTTTTCTGACATCCAGTCTCAAGAGGCTGAATAATTTATTCGGAAGAGTGAACATCAGATAATACAAAGGAGATAAAAACTCAACCAAGCTCGTTTAATTTTAGTTAGTTCCAGAGGGGGCTGGAAATGTTGACTTCACTATGGCATGACAATGCAATATCGAGATGCACCACTGACAGAATTGAGGTCAGTGCTTGTCAGTGGGGAAAATCAAATGGCTTTGGAGATTATAGTAAAGAGAAACCTTTGAGGTTGACCAAAATCCGTTCTGTGATCTCCAATTTGGTAATGTTTCAATACAGATTGTCCCAAAACAAATATGGAGGATCCATTCAAACTGATGCCATTATGAAACCTGTGCATTTTTTTTACATTATTAAGGTTCTTACAGGTTTAAAAGAAGTAGAGATGGGGAAAAAAATGTGCCCAACTCGGTTGTGTTGACCCTCTTCTCCCTCAAAAAAGCAGGCTGAAAACTGATATTTCAAGAAACAAACGCATCATGTCACGATTCAAAGAAATTCAAGAAATTAGAACAAATTGAAATCTATCAGTCTGGAAAATGTTACAAAGCCATTACCAAGACTCTGGGGCTTCAGCAAACATTCCCAGGAGCAGTCGACCAGCTAAAATTACTCCAAGAGTGTGACGACAACTCATCCAGGAGGTCGCAAAAGAACCTACAACAACATCCGAAGAACTCCAGAACTTGCTGGCGTAACCCGGATTATGGCGTGAGGCAATGGGGAGTAGACATAACCAATTGAAAGATCATAGGTTTCATTCAGAAGTAAAAAAACAAAACAAAACAATATGAATATAATCTATATTGACTAAAAGAGTAGCGTCGTTAAAATGTATCTTAATTAAACAGAACTGAATATTGCCGTGGCCCTAGCGAATCAGGGCACAGAGTACTAGTGGGGTGTCAGCGAATGAGAGGTGTCGTTTTTCACCTTCCTGACGTCAAGAACTTGCTGCGCAACCTATCTCGCTCTTTTTTCTGACGGGGCCTGACCGCGAGCGGACGTATTCTTCGGCCGTTGTAAAGAGGTGTTTCGGGAGAAAGAGAGAGCCATTCTACGCAACCTCGAGCACTGCTCCTGGCTAACGTAGCTGTTAGCTTTCCGTGCCGCCGGGATTTCGCCGACCGTATAACGTCGTCGGAGTCTCGTTCAACATTCTTCTGGCCGGGTCTTTTGCGGAGTTCTGATTGAGGACAGCGCTGGGATTCTTGTGCCTTCAGTGGAGTGGATTCCATTATGGTGCCTTGACTTCCGAAAGTGCTGGAAAAGGGGTACAGTGGTGGTGGCGAGCCAACCAAAGAATATACATTACATTTGATAAACTTTTTATTTTATTTGTGTTGGTAATGTTTAGAGGAATTTATTTTGTACGACAAGAGTTGACGAGAACATTTTGTGTTTAGTTATT
>NW_017806277.1:747100-761089 GCF_001891065.2 Hippocampus comes | reverse complement strand
AAGGTGAATTGAATTAACAAGGTGACTTTTCTGACATCCAGTCTCAAGAGGCTGAATAATTTATTCGGAAGAGTGAACATCAGATAATACAAAGGAGATAAAAACTCAACCAAGCTCGTTTAATTTTAGTTAGTTCCAGAGGGGGCTGGAAATGTTGACTTCACTATGGCATGACAATGCAATATCGAGATGCACCACTGACAGAATTGAGGTCAGTGCTTGTCAGTGGGGAAAATCAAATGGCTTTGGAGATTATAGTAAAGAGAAACCTTTGAGGTTGACCAAAATCCGTTCTGTGATCTCCAATTTGGTAATGTTTCAATACAGATTGTCCCAAAACAAATATGGAGGATCCATTCAAACTGATGCCATTATGAAACCTGTGCATTTTTTTTACATTATTAAGGTTCTTATTAAAATAAAAAAAGTAGAGATGGGGAAAAAAATGTGCCCAACTCGGTTGTGTTGACCCTCTTCTCCCTCAAAAAAGCAGGCTGAAAACTGATATTTCAAGAAACAAACGCATCATGTCACGATTCAAAGAAATTCAAGAAATTAGAACAAATTGAAATCTATCAGTCTGGAAAATGTTACAAAGCCATTACCAAGACTCTGGGGCTTCAGCAAACATTCCCAGGAGCAGTCGACCAGCTAAAATTACTCCAAGAGTGTGACGACAACTCATTCAGGAGGTCGCAAAAGAACCTACAACAACATCCGAAGAACTCCAGAACTTGCTGGTCTCAGTTCAAGAAAGTGTTCACGAATCTAGCATAAGAAAGACACTGGCCAAAAATGGCATCCGTGGTAGAGTTTCCAGGCGAAAGAGGTGTTTCGGGAGAAAGAGAGAGTCATTCTACGCAACCTCGAGCACTGCTCCTGGCTAACGTAGCTGTTAGCTTTCCGTACCGCCGGGATTTCGACGACCGTATAACGTCGTCGGAGTCTCGTTCAACATTCTTCTGGCCGGGTCTTTTGCGGAGTTCCGATTGAGGACAGTGCTGGGATTAGCGTGCCTTCAGCGAAGCATGGTGGTGGCAGTGTGATGGTCTGTGGCTGCTTTGCTTCCTCAGGACCAGGACAATTTTCTGTGATTGATGGGACAATGAATTCTAGTGTCTACCAGAAAATCCTGAAGGAGACCCTCCGACAATTAGTTTGTGTTTAGAGGAATTTATTTTGTACGACAAGAGTTGACAGAACATTTTGTGTTGAGTTATTCCATTCAGATTGAGAAAAAAACAACAACCTCACACCGGTGTTGAGAGACCCTCAAACTCAAGTGCTCTTGGATCATGCAGCAGAGCAATGATCCGAAAGACATCAGCAAGTCCACCTCTGAATGGCTAAAAAAAAAACAAAATTAAGGTTTTGGAGTGGACAAGTCAAAAAAGGAAAGGTCAACCAAGAGGTTGAGACTAAGTTGGATTTATTTGCTTTTTTCACTGTTTTTGTGACAATGATTTTGTTGTCATGTGTTTATGTTTGATATAAAAATTACTTGTTTTTACACCTGTTGTCTTGTTTCTTTGCCCATGCTACCCCCTCAATGTTGACATCATTGGCTCCAGTGAATCGAACCTAGTGTCCCCTTACTGGTCCAAATAGAAACCCGTTGTCTCCAACAATTACAAGACAGACGTAGGCCTTGTTACACTGGCCTCAGTTCAAGTCTGTGTTCACGAATCTAGCATAAGAAAGACACTGGCCAAAAATGGCATCCGTGGTAGAGTTTCCAGGCAAAAACCACTGTTGTCCAAAAACAACACTAAGGCTCGTCTCACATTTTCCAAAAGACATCTTGACGATCCTTAAGACTTTTGGAAAAACATTCTGTGGACAAATGAGTCAAAAAATTGAACTTTTTGGAAGATGTGTGGCCCGTTACGTCTCAGGTAAAAATAGCACGTCATTTGATAAAAAGGACATCATGCCAACAGTGAAGCATGGTGGTGGCAGTGTGATGGTCTGTGGCTGCTTTGCTTCCTCAGGACCAGGACAACTTTCTGTGATTGATAGGACAATGAATTCTACTGTCTACCAGAAAATCCTGAAGGAGACCCTTCGACACTGAGTTTGGACCCTCAAACTCAAGCGCCCTTGGATCATGCAGCAGAGCAACGATCCGAAAGACATCAGCAAATCCACCTCTGAATGGCTAAAAAAAGCAAAATTAAGGTTTTGAAGTGGACAAGTCAACGTCTGTATTTGAATCCAATTGAGATGCTGTGGTGTGACATTAACCGGACAGTTCATGTTAGAAAACCCTCCAATATGGCGGATTTGAAGCAATTCTGTTAAGAAAGGTCGCCCAAAATTTCAAATTCTATTGTTAAAACAATTAACCTGAGCGCTATCAATTCCAAGGTTTTGAAAATCGGAACCGAATGAGTACAAATGTGAAAGGTACCCATCCTTGGACAAGAATAACATGGAAAAGGCATCCTCATGCCAGACAACGTCACCCCTCCTTACACACACTGTGCATAGGCCCCCCATCCTCTGTGGGGAGGCCTATGCACGACCTGCGACCTGACCAATATGAGAGAACGCTCTGACATGTACAAGACATCCATCCATCCATTATCCGAAATGCTTGTCCTTCGGGGGGAACAGGTGTGCTGGAGATGTCGTCTGAAATTATAGATGGAAATAATTTTAAATAAATAAATGAATAATATAAAATAATTTGCGGACATGAATGACAGCCGTTCGACCTGTGCATCCGTAGCTAGTGAAGCTTGAATGCTCCGTTATGCTGGTGACATGTCATCAAGCTTGCATGGGGCCCCAATTTTGTCGAGGGCGGTTCTGACGCCAAGTGGGCTCAGGACTGAATATTTAGAAGGCGAAGTGTTTCTTGCCTGGTGTTCTGAGGAATCACACCAGGACAATGTAAAACGCAAATTGTAAAAAAGGAGCAATGTCGGTTAATGTCAGAAAACTATGACCAATCGTTATGAAAATTCACATGCATTACTCTAAGTCCATCCATCCATCTATTTTCCGATCCTTTATCCTCACAAGGGTCGCAGGGGGGTGCTGGAGCCAACCCAAGCTGTCTTCCGGGGACACCCTGAACCGATTTTCCAGTCGCAGGGCAACCATCCAAGCTCACACTCACACCTAGGGACAATGTAGAGTGTTCAATCAGCCTTTTTGGAATGTGGGAGTAAACCGGAGTACCAGGAGAAAACCCATGCAGGCAACATGCAAACTCCACACAGGAAGCCCGGAGCCGGGATCGAACCCATGACCTCTGCACTGTGAGGTCGACGCGCTTACCACTGGACCACCGGACCGCCCCATGATTCCAAGTACAGTCAAACCTCGGTTTTCGAACATCTCGGTTCTCGACCAATTCGGTTTTCGACCAAAAATGTCAAGTTTTTTATGCCTCGGATGACAAACAAATTTCGGTTCGCGAACAAACTGAGCGCACTTGAATGCACCATTTGACTCCTTTCGCCTTCCTTACACAAGGAAGTGACGCTTCCTCAGGCAGACGAGGAAGTGACGCTTCCTCGTGTTGCTTTCCATTGTGAGCAGACGTGTTCAATAAACATTTTTATTTTAAAAAGAGCGTGGTTTCGGTTTTCGAACAATTCGGTTTTCGAACAGCCTTCTGGAACAGATTATGGACGAAAACCGAGGTTTGACTGTGTGCCCAAAACTATCTAGATCAGTAAAGAAGCACAAGAACATTAGGAAAATGTTGAAATTAAATGAACATATCTTTTACAAAACATTTCATGAAGCACCTTACATTTCCTTCGACAAATGTGCAATTTACTTTTATCATTCACATATATGCATTGCAACTGATCCCACTGATTGTACAAACTTTAACAAGTAATTGGTTTTGAAAAATAAAGTAATGCACTTTAAGATTAAACGAGATTTATAAAGAAAGGAAGTTTTAAACCATTTACACGTGCATATAAAATCTAAATGTAATCCCTGCCTACACCTTACAAACTAAGGAGCGTGCTATTAAATGTGTAAATGTGAGAGTGCTATTGATAGCGTCTGCTGTCATGGGTCTGTCTCAGTGATGGACTGAGGCTGCTGTTGTCTTCTTCTCTGATCAAAACAGTGTCCCCTAGCGGATACTCAATGAATTGCACCTTATTAAAAATATTTATTCTGTGTCTTTTATGCATTTTCTTCACTTTTAAATTATCCTGTGGGCCTGATGGAACGGCCCGCGGACCGTATGTTTGACACCACTGCTTTACATAATCATCTCGCGGGCCGGATTAAAGTCCTTTGGGGGCCGGATCCGGCCCGCGGGCCGTACGTTTGACACCCCTGATCTAGATGAATATGACCTTGTCTTCCTCCCCATAGGCGCTCACTACAGTTTTAATCTTGCTTAATGAGGAAAACACATATGTCTAATTTTCTGACAGTCCTCTTCGCACCTCCTCGGTCAGGACCCCAAGCTCGTGTTTTGAAAATTTTAATCTTCCTCTTCCTAACTCACCATTGATCTACCAAGGTGTTCTTGGCGCAAAGCCAGCATTTATCCTTTGCCATGTGTGCTTTATTGCAACCAGGGGGAAATCAAGGGCAAACTGCACACGGCTGTCCAACTTTGTTTGCCCAGGCATGTCATTAGGGGATTTGTCAACATATTTCATTTGCATCATTTACATGTTTCAGTTGCATTCTAACCTGAAAAAAAAATAGTATACAAAATTTGATGAAGTGACAGTCATATGGCAAGGAGTCAACATATGTATCTGATGTTTGTTGCTGCTCGTTGGTGTGAATGATGTGACAGTTGATATCCTTGCGACGTCTGTGCCGTATGGCAGATGGTTGCACAGGAATCTGCTTCATAAAATGTTTAAACATTGTACATCTTACATTACTAGGCCCAAAAGAGGGGATTTATGCCACCGTTTGTGGAATATAGTTCTGGTCAATGCACTTAAGTGGACACAGAGCGGCACTGACAAGACATTATTCTGGGCTCATTAATCAGAGGAAGGGGAGGCAAGGTAATGTAGACATGACAAGCGTAGAAGGACCCAATCACTGAACCGTGAGTTTGTGCCAGCCTGTCTTTCTGTCACCCTCGAATCAAACGTCTCGCTAGTACACTTGAACGACCTTACAATTTTGATGTGTTAATAGGAAGACTTTACATAATCGCTCGTGTCAGGCGGAATCCTTGTATCTCCAAAATCATCACTTCCCACGAGACTCCAAAAACGGCATGTTTGTTCAACCATCAACATTGTATCGTGGAAAAGAGCCAGTCTTTCCTAACACTTAAGATCGGTCTCAAATTTGCAAAAATAACACTCACTCACTCACATAATTATTCACCAATAGTATAGTTATGGGGAAAAAAATGAAATCCAACAAATTGTGACATAGGAGGTTTTGGCCTGTGGCCAGCAATATTTTTGTGGATACCTGAAATTGTCTGGTCGTTTTGTCTGGAATGTCTGTTTTTTTTTTTTTTTTTTTTTTTTTTTGCAGTTTTCATTACTGAGTAGTATTTTGTTGTTCTACACGTGTTCGTTTTTACATATAACTTTTCATTTATAGCCCGCAAGAAGCCACATTTCATCACATATTCTAGTTTCATTTCTAACAAAGTTTGTTTGTATCATCACAACGGAACTAAGAATTAGCTTGTGGCTCGGTGTCTTGAAACGATGTATGGTGTGTGAAGTACATTTTAAATGAGAAGAGGATTAGGCCAAAAGTGGAGCAGCCAAAAGAAAATCCTCATAGCTTTAGTGCTGCACAGTCTGTCTGTATCAACAGCTTTCACGTTCCGTCTGGGCATATCAAAAATTATCACAACAGTGTTGATTTGGCACAATATCGTGGTTGCATCACAACCCTCAATTTCTCTTTGTTTGAACTTTTTTGGACAGAGGACATTTGTGCTTTGTAGCCAGGCCTTTGGACGTGGGGCAATTTTGAAAGTGACCCTCATGCTTCGCTGGTGTGACGAATACGAGAAATATTTACGTCGGCCTTCCTTCCGTGTTTCAACTCGTCATTGGCAATGTGGATTTGTGTTATAAATTATAAGTGTGCTCATGATGCCAGTATTGTCAAAGTGTCACGGTACCAATATTGTGATTTTGATAATATACCAATACATGCTGAAAGTACTTCAATACACGTACTGAAAGGTTAGGCCAAACAAAAAAGAAATGTGTTTCCGGTAACATGAAATTTCAGCATAGGGTCAGTAGGTCGGACAAAGTTTATTATTCCCCCCCCCCCCATCAAAAATTTAAACAAAATAACCATAAAACATAAAACAAGGAGCTATTGAACCCCCCCGCTTGCCGCCTAAAGCGGCGAGAGAGTTGGGTACCCGGCGGCTGGGTGTTAGGTTCCGAGGTCGGCCGGGTCGCGTTGGCACCGGCGGGGAGAGGTCCCCAACGCCGGCCGCGGCCCGGCCTGGACTAGAGTTGCGTAGACTAGGCGGACGGTGCGTCGGCGGACGCGCAGATCGGCGGGGTGGGCGGTCCGGGAACGCCGACGGACGCCTGACCGGGGGTGGGGAAGACGGGCAGGACTGGGAGCAGCCGGCCGCACGACCTCGCGCCCGACACGTCCCCTATCCCCGCGACGCCCGCAACGCCCCCAGGCAAACGACGCACGCGCTCAACGTGAATATCACGACATTTCGCACCGACGTAAACCCTCTACACAAAAATGTAGAGGGTTGTTTGAAAAAAATGCCGACCGTAAAGTTTTTTTTTCGACGTAGAAATTCTCGGTCGTTCGGGTTACCGGAAACACACTACTTTTTTTTCTCCGCCTTACCATGGTAAACCCCTCCCCCCCAAAAAAAAATCATTAAAATAAGTGTAACAATAGTTGACAACATACATTTAAGTTCATTGGATTTCTAATTCAGAGGTTCTTCATTTAATTGATAATGGGTCAATGTCACTGTGCAGCCAGGCATGTGTACTTTTTTTTTTTTGTTACAATCAGTATTTATTCAATGCAGCGTTAAATGCAGCCAGTCGGGAACAAGATTGCGTTTCACAAAACATTTTCACCTCATTTGACTTTTAAGTGAAGCCTTTCAAATGTGTCACTTGATAACCTGCTATTTGAATTTCTGATATAATTCAGGATGCACGCAAGAGATGTAGATGTCGATGTGTTCCTGCTCGAGTAACTGCATAACACGCTTTGCAAAAAGGCTTCGCCGCGTCTGTCAGCTTGCCATGGCTTTTGGCCATGCATATGCTGGCGAAGCTGCTCTGACGCTCTGACACTCACCTCTCTCGAATGTGCCTCTGGGGACACTCCTTCAACTCTCTGGAGGTGCCAGTTTCGAAAAAGTGGTTTTCTATAATAGTCTGGATGAAACCAGGTCAAATCCAATTTTTTCTTCATGTTTTTACTGAGCAATTATTTATCTTATGTCTGAATCCGTTTTGGATTATGTTGAATGCAAAATCAGCGGGATAAATATTCACAAATGTGAGTCGCCAGTGTTTTTTTTTTTTTTTTTTAAAATATATATTGGGAAATTCATCCAGAAAAAAATATATAACGTTGATTGAAAGAGAGCTGGCAAGATTTATGCAAAAAAACAACAAAACAAAAAAAAATTGACGTTGTTAGCACCAGTGCTACCTGTGCAAAAGTTCGTGTCGAGCCCTGCCATCTTGGCAGTGTATCAACGCCTTTGTCATAACAGCGCGCCTCTTTTCTGAAGCTGAGCCATGATTGGTCGTTACCTGAGCCCTGAGCAACTGTGATGTCATTTTCAATCGACAGCAAGTGGCAAAATAGCCGTCCCCTGAAATTTGACTGCTTAACTCATATTCCTCAAACTCAATATTAATCAGAATGCTCTGCTTAGACCAGGGGTCGGCAACCCAAAATGTTGAAAGAGCCATATCGGACAAAAAAAACAAAAAACAAATATGTCTGGAGCCGCAAAAAAATAAAAGCCTTCTATAAAACTTACAATGAAGGAAACACATGCTCTCTGTATGTAGGAGACTGGATTGTCTCAGAATTGTTTGTTATTCATTCCTTTGTTGTGTGTTCACAAACGCCCCCATAGAATTTATTTAGTGATTTCCTCGCTTGATTTTTTGTTTTGGTGCATTATTTTCGCTTTTCTTAGTGTCAGTGAAGTGATCATTAATTTCCGTTTTTCGGAGGCTGTCTTTGAACGCCTCTCGAGTCGAACAAGAAAAGAGCAGGCACGCAGTCGGACGCAGACACGTCTGTGTTTGTCGAGACTGTTAAAAGCATAAATAAATTGTACGTTTTAAAAAACCCACACCACAGCTCTCCTTTTTCGGAGCTGCAACATGTATCTATATCTATTTGAGCTATATTAGCCTAGTATCAAAATCTTTTTCCATTTTCAAACATTTTTTATAAAGCTCCAGGGAGCCACTAGATGACGCTAAAGAGCCGCATGGGGCTCTGGAGCCGCGTGTTGCCGAACCCCGGCTTAGACTAATGGAGGTGCATGGAACCGATTACTGTAAAGAAAATTTAAGGCAGCACATGATTCAAAATTCATTTTCCTTCATTCCATTAGGGAGTGTGTATGACCATTGAAAATATCAAATAAATATCAATAGCATCTGATTCTTTGAAAAATTATTGAAGCCGATTAAGTAATGACATATCTTCTATGCTGCCATTTTCGATCGGTTCACGTCATCACTGTGACGTGTTGCGTGCTTCACCATGCCACTGTTCATTTTGGACTTGTTAACTGGTCTGTTATGCGATACAAATGCCATATGGCATTGTCATAAGTTAGATGGCACTCCTAACCATCTCAGGTTTCATATTCATAATAATCCTTCTACTCTCTCCTCCCGTGAGCTTCTTATCCTGTACCGCCCCAATCCAATGATTAAAGACAAAGTTGACTCCCATCCCGTGGGAACTCCATGGGATTCCAGGGACCCGCCGGATTCCCGAAAAAATGTCACCCTTGACTGCACATTGTGCAACAGTTCAGTCGGTTTCAGCCGTATTGCTGGCGGCCCTAAAGGAACCTGTTGTAAAAGACCTTGAATTATATAAAGTTGTGTTCTGCAGCAGATGCGGCACTACAAAATACTCGCTGTGTTAATCTGCCTCCTTTTGTTCCACAACTGGCTCCTCTCCACCTCTGACAAGGAGAGAATGTGAGTCCTCAGTCTTTTTCCAAGCCCTCTGCCTGATTTGAAAGCAGACTGTTCTAATACATTGAAATGCAAATTAGCCTGTGATGTCACCCAAGCACTTCTGAGTCAGCTCTTGGCATAATCAGTGACAACTGCATTCAGTTCATCTTGCAGTTCACCATACTCAGTATAATTGATAGGCAAGTTTGAGCATTTAATCAATATGGTCAATATTTATCGATGGAACTCATTTGTGTATGTGTGTGTGTGTGGGGGGGGGGGGTTTTAAATGGGACTTCCGGAGTTGAATCTCCGTTCCTGCTCACGTGAAGTTTCCCATGGCATCATGGTTACAAAAAGAGTCTAGCTTGTACACAAAAGCACAGTTAGCAGGGCCAGAGATTCACTGCGGCGCGAGGGCTCAGGGCCAGTATTGCACTTTGTCGGGCCACCCTGTACCTGACAGACGCTGGCCGGACTGGACCAAATTCCATTGAACTGTTGAAAAATAAATAACATATCTTTGAAAAAATAAAAAATATAAAAATAGAACAGATTCAGTCTCTGTTCACAAAAAAAAAATGTACATAAACAAATAGTAACGTATAACACAGAGAACCACATATATGCACTTCTTCTTCTTCTTCTCCTTTCGGCACATCCCTATTCAGGGGTCGCCACAGCGAGTCAGTAATTTCCATCCGCCCCTGTAAACCGTCCTACCAACTCGCATGGACGTCTTGGCAAAAGTTTTACGCCGGATGCCATTCCTGACGCAACCCTCCCCATTTCTCCGGGCTTGGGACCGGCACTGGGGAACAGTGCACCCCCAGGGGAGGGCACTGCCCCCCAGCGGCTGGGTTAACCACATATATGCACTTAAAGAGTAAAATTAAATATTGTTTATCTCCTTCTGAATGTCCTCTTCCACCTGCTTGTACAAGGCTGGAATGGGTAGAAAAAAAAGTCGTGTGTTTCCGGTAACTCGACCGACCGAGAATTTCTACGTCGAAAAAAAACTTTACGGTCGGCATTTTTTTCAAACAACCCTCTACATTTTTGTGTAGAGGGTTTACATCAGTGCAAACTCTCGCTATATTCACGTTGAGCGCGTGCGTCGTTTGCCCTGTCGTCTGTCAACAACATTGAAACATGGTGGTGGTCGCGATCTCTGACGACAGTTTAAACCATGTTTTCTGTGTTACAGTCGCGTGCTCGCACCGTAATGTTAAGAAAATAGCATCCATTGATGTATGGAAAAAAATAAAGCAAACTATTTGATGAACACCACGTGCCGAGTAAAAACCGAGGACGGAGGAGGACGGAGGAGGACGGCGGAGGCGGTGGCGCGCCCCGACCCCCGAGTCCGGAGCGGAGAGAAAACTAATAGGCGGCGGTGCCGCCGGCCGCGGAGCGGCGGGTTCAATGTCTTCTTGTTTTATGGTTATTTTGGTTAAATTTTTGATGGGGGAAAAAAAAAGATTCCAAAAAAAAAAAAAAACTTTGTCCGACCTACCGACCCTGTGCTGAAATTTCTTTTTACCGGAAACACACTATCTTTTTTGTTTGGCCTCATGAAATATGTGAGGCGTTGTGACAGGTTGAAGGCATTTGGTGGGCTAGTTATGTTTTAAATGGACTTTGAGGTTTGCTGTGCTGCGACTTTCTTCATACAAATGCGACATACCAGGTTGGTGTTTGGTGATCTGGCTGGAATCCAAAATGTTTCCGTGTTGATATTAACCTTTGGAACTAGTTGCCGCTCAAATACCTGTAATTGTGTAATGACAGGCGTCAGAAAACAGCTTCGATTACCTTAATTCTTTCTTTCTCTGTGACTCAGTGCTGTTCGCACCATCTGTAGGTGTGTGTGTTTGTGTGTGTGAGTCCCGCCTCCCACAGCGGCGAGCAGTTTGAGTGACACGAGAGGGAATGAAGCAGCGCAACTAAATGTTGATGACCTGTGCAAACAAACATGCATTATAATGAGAATTGATTGTGTCTGGAGGAAACTGTCGTGTCCTTTTTATTTCTTGAACGATGAGTCGATATTATTACCATAGTCTAACGAAATGAAGAGATGCCAAAAACATGTGATTTGCAATTACTTGACGTCGAGCTTTAAATGCAGTAGAAAATCCGATTTGTCGACTAATCGGTTTCACCTATAGGGTGAATCAATTACAAAACCCTTGGCTAATTATGCATGAGAAAACTAAACAGATTCTGTGCCATATTCCTTTTTTTGTGTGAAACTGACCTTAATTTCCGCCCTATAAGGCGCTCCTAAAAACATTCATTTTTCTCAAAAGCTGAATGGGCGCCTTATAATCCGGTGCGCCTTATATATGGATCAATATTCTGATTGCTTGGACGTATTTTTGTAAAGTGCTTTGCTACAGCTGCAGCGGTTGTGAAAGCTCTATATAAATAAAGCTGTAGTGTATTGTATTCCCTTTATTGTAGCTCCATCTAGTGGATGCATAATGTAAACGCAGACATTATTGTAGGTTTTATTTATGTATCTGAAAACAGTTTTAAAATAGGCTATCATTGTATTGCTGATACACTAAGCGCCTCATAGTGCGGAAAATACGGTAAAACTATTAAGACATTACATCAGATCATAATATTTACATAAAATGCAAAGTATCTGCTGATCAGGTGGGTGGAAAATGTTGTAAATGGCTGTCAGTGACCCATCTCGTGTGTGCATTCAAGATATGTTTGATTTACCATCTCCTTGGTGTCCGTTCAATGTCTGGTCAAACCCTACAATCCATAAAAGTTGTTGTGGTTGCCAGGGGTGTCTGTGTCAGGGATGCTGATAGTTCTGTGAAAATAAATCCTTTCTGGGGTGCTAGTTAAAAAGTGTGCAGTTAAATGTTTGCTTTCGTAGAATCCTATTGTTCATGCAATGCCAAAAAATAAATCTGTTATTTTCTACTTTATGTATGTTTAATGTATAAAGTTTCGATATTTATAGGGCAGTTTATTCTTCAAGTAGAGAAGCAACCAAGTTGGCCTACACCACACCCACACAGTCATTTCGTTTGGGATCCCTTGCTGACACATTTAAATTTATTAATATCGAGATGTACAATTGGCTAGCGGCCAGTCCAGAGTTTTCCCCCCCCCCGCATCTCGCTTGAAGTGAGCTGGGATTGGCTACAGCACTCCCACGAACTGAATAAAGATAAGCAATATAGATGATGAATGGATAACATGAGATTTTTTTTTTTTTTGTTTGTTTTGCTTATTTTTGAAAACAACTGCAGAGACGGGCAAGGCGGAAGAATTCATGCACAAATGAGCAACTGTATGAGAAGTTATTGAAATGAAAGGAAAAAAAATCACTGTTATCCGTGCACCCTCGATGTTGTGTAAAAGAAATGACACAATAAACATGTTCATGCCAAAAACATTGCAGTCAGTTTTTTGTTTTGTTTTTTGTTTTGAGCGTTAGTCTAAAATTCAAACACTGACAACATTTCTTAACGTGCGCCGAGAGAACCTCAACCGGCAGCTGTTGTGTGCGCGCATGAAAAGGACTCTTGGCAAATGATGTGCACCATATTTTCCGGACCATAAGTAACAGTTTTTTTTTTTTCATAGATTGGCCCGGGTGTGAGACTTATGTGTGAAATGATTCACACATTCGTACATAATTTCACGTTATTTTCACATTAAACCGCAAGAGGGCGCTCTAGGCCTGTGTTGATAAGTCGAAAATGAGTCTGACGTAAGCGACGTAGAATAGGAAGCGCCACATCTTCTACCTCCAGAGTTGGCAGAGTTGTTTCAAACAGACACTGAGGATGAAGATTTCATTGGATTTCGTGATTTGGAGAGACACTGATGATTTGGTAATCTTGTTAGCATGTTCTTTATGCTATAGTTATCTGAATAAGTCTTAATATGTTACGTGAACATACCAGGCACGTTCACAGTTCGTTGTTTATGCGTCATGTAACGTTAGCATATCATACACTTATTCAGCCTGTTCTCTATTTTTCGTTTTATTTTCCTTTCAAGATGACATGTCTGTTCTTGGGGTTGGATTTTATCACGTAAATTTACCCCCAGAATGCGACGTATACTCCAGTGCGACTTATGTATGTTTTTTTGTTCTTTATTATGCATTTTATTGCTGGTGCGACTTATACTCAGGAGTGACTTATAGTCCGGAAAATACGGTACCTGATACCTTGAAATACGGATGGTATCAGGGCAATACCACATATTGGCACTCGCCCATACTTAATATTACTAAATGAAAATATTAAGTATATGTGAGGTTTTTATATATATATATATATATATATATATATATGTGTGTGACGGGGCTCACAACTGTGATGTTCTCAAGCTCCACGTCGCTGTCGCTTCAATGAAACCAGACGAGTGGAGTGTGGCTTTTCTCTCTTTTTTATTACTGAAACACAGTATAGCAGGGAATGGTGAAGTCACGTTTGGTGTCGGACATAGCATGTGACTTCCCTGGCAGCTCTGCCTGAACTCTACATCATCTTAGCAAGAGAAAATAAACAACAAGACCAAATACAAAACATGGGTGATCGTATAGTGATTATTTACAAAAAAAAAGGAAAAGATGCACACACACTGCAATTTACGTGATGCCGCCGAACGCATCACACGCGGCAGAATGGCTGCGCAACGCACAACAATGGCGGGTGCGACGAACCGCGGACACACGCCAGCAACAAACACAAACCGCCACGTGAAGGACGACATGAAAAACTATATACAATACAACCAAAAGGGAAACAAACATTACCTGAAACACAGTATAGCAGGGAATGGTGAAGTCACGTTTGGTGTCGGACATAGC
>NW_017806277.1:743734-746298 GCF_001891065.2 Hippocampus comes | reverse complement strand
CTCAGTGCGCAGCTGAGCGTCCTCCTGATCATCAAAAACTGAGCTCTTGTCACTCCCACAACGTGCATCCATTTCTGACGCATCTGAACATGACCCGTGCTCCATCTGGCCTGAGAACGTCAAGAAGTCAACCGGGAGTAGTAAGTTCCTGTGCACGACCTTTTCTCTGCCCGTGGCACCGTCCCGGATCCTGTACACATTGATCGATGGCCTCACAGACACTACATCATAAGGGGTCGAGTCCCAACGATCCGCAACTTTCCTCTTGCCCTTCTCACCTCGATTGGCTAGCAGCACTCTGTCACCTACAGCTAATGGCGAGCCCTTGACTTTGCGGTTGTAGATCTGGGCGTGACGGGTCTGTTCCTTGACTGCATGCTGTTGAGCAATCTGTGCGGCCTCAGAGAGATCTTTCTTCAAGTTGCTCACAAACTCATCGTGACTAACAACATTTGCATTCTCCAAGACATGATGGAACATAATGTCAACAGGCAAGCGAGGGACACGTCCAAATATCAAGTAGAACGGTGCAAAGCCCGTGGTCTCAAGCACTGTGCAGTTATAGCAGAGAGTCAGCATGTTCAACATCTGTGGCCATTTGGACCTGGACTTCGGGGGAAGTGTTCTGATCATGCCTCCAAGAGTCCGGTTGAACCTTTCCGCAATACCATTACCCATGGGGTGATACGGCGTCGTGTGGGACTTGTGCACCCCCGCCATCTCGAGAAGATCCTTGATGAGTCTACTCTCAAAGTTAGCTCCCTGATCCGAATGGATCCTTTTGGGGAACCCATAAATGCAGAAAAATTTGTCCCACAGGCAACGGGCAACTTGCTTTGCTGACTGGTTCCTGCAGGGGAAGGCAAGGGCCAACTTTGAGAAATGGTCTGTCACAACAAGGACATCAGTGGTTTTCTTGTCACCCGATTCTGCTGTCCAGAAATCGATGCACACTAGTTCCATTGGAGAGGAAGTGCGGATGTTCTCCAGGGGTGCCCGGGCATTCGGCTCAGGGGTCTTACCCAAGATGCATCTCTGGCATTGCCTTACATGCTTCGTGATATCTTTTTCCATCCCAGTCCAAAAGAACCTTTCACTAGCCAGAGAGAGCGTCCTTGAACAGCCCTGATGACCAGCTGCGTCATGAACACCATGTAGAACTTGATGCTTCAGAGACCCAGGTATGACAAACTGAAAGACTCTACGGTTCATGTGGCGATCTTTCCTTACTCTGTATAGAGTCCCATCATGAACTTTCAACTTCTTCCAGTGCCTCAACAACATAAGCACACAGCTCGACTCAGCTGCATTATTAATCCTCAACCAATAGTCATATGCGTCCTCATTAAACTCAGGGAGCGTAGTGTAAAAGTCTGCTAGGGGGAGAGGTGAACAAGGGACAGCCGCAAAATGTTTACGAAGAAGGCCATAGATGGCATCTGGGTTCCGGGTAACATCAACTGCACTGTTCCTTGCACTAACTTTTACACCTTTAGCTCTACCCCTGAGGTCCATAAGGATTTCCTCTGCCTGATGCTCAGGAGCTACAGTTGCTCTCCTCATGTGGTTCCTCATGAGGTCTTCCCATTCATGCACATTAACTGTATCAGTGTGATCCCCCTTGAAAGCTGGAGGTTCCCGAACTTTCCTGTGTGGAACTAGCAGAACTTGTGATGAGTCACTACTTTGTGTGGATGTGTTAACGGCCGTGTCATGGAACACTGAATTGTCATGCGTGGCAACGTTATGTGTTGGGCTAAGATGTGCAACAATGCTATCTGCCAGCTGCTGGCCAACATGTCTTATCATGGTACTCATCTGACCAACTATGTCAGGTGACTGGAGAAAGGGATCTGTTGCCGGTACATCAGTAGTCTGTGTGCTCGTCATAGGTACACTGCACTGAGTCTGGGAAGGAACTCTGTCCCCACTAACTGAAGTGGCCTCAGCTAGAACCTGCCCATTCCCCTCTGCATGGACTACATCACTCTGTACAGGAGTACTAAACTGTAACACGGTCGGGATCCCTCTACCTCTACCAACACACCTATTCAAAGGCGTGCTAAATGTTCCTTGCAAGGAGCTCATCCTGAGACTTCACAAAAAAAACACCAAAGGAAGAGAAAAAAAATGCAGAAAAGTACACACACTAATTGCAGAACATGAGCACACACTGTCCACCTAGTGATATGATGAAGCGGCACAGCGTCGTGGTCCCGGTCCGAAGTGGAGAGTCAACTTGTGATTGACGGGTCACGGCACCAATGTGACGGGGCTCACAAGTGTGATGTTCTCAAGCTCCACGTCGCTGCCGCCTCAATAAAACCAGACGCGTGGAGTGTGGCTTTTCTCTCTTTATTTATTACTGAAACACACTATGGCAGGGAATGGTGAAGTCACGTTTGGTGTCGGACATAGCATGTGACTTCCCTGGCAGCTCTGCCTGAACTATGGCGGGAAGCTGGTGCCATCCTGTGCGCTGTTGCGTCACTTGCACGGTAATTTAATAAACACAATATATCACTCCGTTACACACACACACACACACACACACACATATATAT
>NW_017806277.1:688134-739229 GCF_001891065.2 Hippocampus comes | reverse complement strand
TATATATATATACTGTATGTAGTACATCTACCTATCTAGCCATTGAACGTGATGCATTTGCGGTCTTGAGCATGGGGAAGAGAAAAGCACAGTAACTCTAGGCGTGTTCACACGGCAACTTTTACTCCGGTGTAGCACCGGGGCACCCCCCTAGCGCGTTCACACATACAAAGTTATACCGGTGTAGCCCCTGAAAACAGCTTAAACCGGAGCAAATTTAACCCTGCTCGGAGGTGGTTTAAAAATTTACTCCGGAGTAAATGCTAGTCTGCGGGGCAGCACCGATATAAAATGGGACGTGTGAACGCTACAGGGCTAGACTCGCTACGTGTAAGAAGAGTTGATTACATACGAGTATTGCATAACTTTCATCCTGGGTATTTTGCACTTCTTTCCTTTCTCTCTCTCATCCTTATACGGTGTCTGATAGACCACAGCGTTGATTTGTCTGGAGAAGTATAAACCATGGCATGCGCATGTTTTATTTCCGTATTATTATCGTATTTCACGGCCGCAGAAACTGCCGTGTGAACGCAAGTGGGGATGCACCGGGGTTAACACGCTTCTCTTTAGTCAGCAGCTTTATACGTGTGAACGCTCCACCAAATTGACACCGGTGTAAGATATATCGCGACAAAATACATCGGTGCAGCACTGATGCAAATGTGTGCCGTGTGAACACCCCTTCTGTCTCAGAGAACCAGCTGCTTGACTGTGTTCCTGTGTGGATCCTCTCCTCCTACGCTTCTTGCTCCTTGCCCCCTGCCCCCTCCCCTCCCTGGCGTCACTCTCCTGTGTATGCAATGCATCGTCAGCGATGGCCAAATAAAAGCCGGCATCGATTTTTCTCTGTGTCACATTTATACTTGCACGGCAATTCATTATTGTCTTTTATAGGTTTAGAGATCATTCAGCCGGTATGCAGCAGGCTGGTATAAATCGGATTTGAACGTGGAAATTGTTGGTCGAAGATAGAGACGTCAGGCACCACATGATACCAAGCAGTGCGGCCAATGTGTCCATTTAACTGTTGATTTACGCCGGGTTTTGTTGGCCAGAATCTGCATGTGATGAAACCAGTGGTAAGCCCTGCTCTAAAAAGCTCGGTTAGCAGGAATTATTTGATGCGCAGGCTCTTATTTACCCACTTTTATCCCCACGCCAAATGACACTTTGCCTTTTTGCGTGTCACAATCCGAGACACCCCCAGCCCTCAGCATCCTTCCTCTTGCATCTATATGTATGATTTATTTAATGTCATCTGTCTATACCCTCCTTCTCTCCCCCTATTCCCCTCCCTCTTTCTTTCTCTCTATTCCTCCCCTCCTCCCCATTTTTTCTGGCAGGCTGCACATCTCTCTCTCTCTCTCTCTATCTCTCTGTCTCTCTCTCTCTCTCTCTCTCTCTCTCTCTCTCTCTCTCTCTCTCTCTCTCTCTCTCTCGACTTCTCTGGCAGGCTCCACATTGCGGTGAGTCAGTATCATGGAGGCAGGCAGCGGGGCTGCCGCAGCGGTGGGGAGTGCAGCACTTGGACTGCTGGGAGCCACGTCCAGCCTTGACATCTTGGACAGGTAGGGCTACTGTAACAAGCCACACATACATGCGCAAGAGGAAACTCCAAACATTTTGCACTCAACTGCCGTGCTGGAGATCACGGTGCGAGTTAGGAAAGGACCACACCTTAGGTTGCGCTTAGGTTCCTGATGCTAGTTTGGTTGGAGTCCGAAGTGTTTATAGTGGTGACTATGGGCATGTGATTTATCGTCTGATTGAGAAGCAGACGCTCAGGATGTGTCAGTTTGCTGTTGGTGTGAGTGTGAACACGCATGTGCGATCGTGTTGGATGACAAGAGAGGGTGTTATTTGGCTTTGTGTACGCTTCAAGGAGAAATGAGACCAGTATATGCACGCAGAGGGGGGGAGGAGGTGAGAGGTGGAAGCATTGCTCAACGTGCCCGAGCACTGGCGCTGAGTTAGTAGATTGAAATTGCACAGTCACCCTCACACCTCCTATGGAGTCCCCACCCACATCCCTTCAACCTGTAGCAACTCGGTGACGTGCATCAATGACTGTCACCACATGAAAGAAGATTCCTCTAATTGAATGAGCACCCCCCCCCCCCACCAACTACCAGTTCCACTACCAGTGTCTCCATTGACAGCCCAGGTGTATTGGCTTTCAGCTAGTTACGTCATCGCTACGCTAACACCTAGATATCCGTGTGTTGTCATCACGCATACACACTCACTCAAGCATTTGCATGCGCAAATGCTTTATTGCACGCGCACATGCCCACACACACACACACACACACACACACACACACACACACACACACACACAGTAGTAGCTACTCAAAAACATTTTGGGCCAAATATTGTTGGCAAAGGTCTGGTGCATCCAAATACACAAAACACAAATTACGCTTATTTGTTACTTTGCATGATTCTCCTTGCGTTGGAGGCTTTCTCATTCCCTCCCGCTTGCACGTGGGCTATCACTCATTTAATCGTTACACTCCGCCAGTGAGTTCTAACTAACCTCCTCCACTTTTTATGGGAATTTCCTTTTGAAATGGAGAGTGCGGAGGAAATTAAGGCTACTGCCATCCATTTAACTCAACTTCTTTCGGTCTATGTTACAACCACTTAGTGTTAATATTGTCACTCTTAGCATGTCTATAAACGATACCTACACGTCTTTCGTCCAAGGTCCGATAAATGCGAGGATGAATATCAGTCCGTAATTTTACTTTTGCCTTCGTGTAGTTCAGCCCCCACCTGCTCGCAGCACACTGTTGTAACAGTCCTGAACTAGTTCTGAATCCTGCCCCAGGGTTACCATGGCAGCAGTAGCTTAGCATACATTAGACAGTGGTTCAGCATTACAACAAAAAGCCAGTGATTGAAAAGCAGAGAAAATAAAGGCTGAAAGGGATGAAGTGGAGACTGGGTAATTGTGAGCTTCCTCTGTCTGCTCAGTCTACGGTTGCTTTCTCATTTAAAAATTTGCAGTCCCCTTCTGTTTAAGTTGGTTGGTTTACCGCAATGCACGTACTTTCAGTGAGCCCAGTTTTGATACAGACAAGAAGTTTCCCTGACCCCCTAAAAACTGATAATCTGTGTTAATATTAGAAGGTTCAAGATGTAATGTTTCAATAACATATCAGCATTCAAACATAAAATCCAGTTAAATTGACTGGATGCTTAAAAATATATATATATTCTCCATCTGAACCCTATACAGTAGTTTCTAACTTTCACACATCACTTTACAGATTGAATTGTATTTTATTGGTCAGTGCATTTCCATAAAATCTCACATTGAGTTGTTAAGTTATATACCTCTTGATTAATTTTTTTCCCCTCACTTTTTGCTGGCCTACTGTGGCCGCTGCTGCAGCAGCAGATGGGCTCCATTGAAAATGAATGAGAGGGCTGCGCTGCGTGAGCATGGCCAAAGGCAGTTTTGCTGCATCGACAAAAAAAAAAAAAAGCTCCACATAATCCTCAAATCCTTTTTTTTTTCAACTTAAAAGTAGTTCATATCACAGAGGAGCTTCCATTTGCATCCAATGCCAGGTAATGTAGTTTAAATAACGTATTATATGCAGCAAACAGAAACCCCTCATTTTACACACAGGCCAAAATATTTTGACTGCATGAACTCAGGTGAGCAGACCTCATTCTGACATTTTATTTTTTCTTGATATAACTAATTTGAATTTTTAGCCAAACAAAAGCGTAAATTACCCTTCCCCTCACAGCAGTACATTGCCTGCTTTATCATTTGTAAAGTAGACCCGAGAATATCTGTTTTTGCGTTGCTGTGCTGTGCCGTTCATATATGACACAAACATTGTATAAAAGTTATCTTTTTGGGGAACAAATTCAAAAGTAATGCAAATGTGCAAGTCAGAGAGAGAGAATAATATTTTTTATGTTTTGAATTACTTTCAATGGCAATTTATACATTTAGATGTTTTTGAGAGTTAGCAAGTTGCTCTCTATTTATGTCTTCTGATTTACTCGTATCATGAATCGAAGCATCTCTTGGGGGGGGGGGGGGGGGATTAGTCGGTAGTCTCCCTCCACTCTCTCTTGCCTGTGCGGAGCACATATTTGGCTTTTGATGACGTGTAGGTCGAATGTATACGGATGAGCATTCATGTACTGCCAATACATCATATTCGATTTATTTCGGCATATGAAAGAGGCCCAGGTCAGAATTGTGCTGTTGACATAGCATGAAGAGATCAGATACAGGTAGAGGATGGGTCGCAAAACGACAAAAAATTGTCATTGAGCTGCAGTGTGAATATATCCGAAGAATCATGGGAAATGTAGTCCTACTAGCCTAATGCTGCGCTCAGACAAAACGCAAGCTGTGTTTCCGGTGGCGCGTTTCCAATGTTACAATATGGGACAATATCATTACGCTCAGTAGGACTGAGAGTTAAACGCGGTAAACGGAAAGTTAAATTCCTTCCTATTTTCTCACAAATTTATGTTTGCGTTCTCGTACTCATTCGCATCTAATCGCTAGCAGACACATGTTTTTGTCATATCGGAACTTGAGCGACTTCTCGTTTTCAAGAATCATGGGAATTGCACATTAAAATCAACACTCAATACTGTTGCCGTACTATAAGTTGTTTCTCTTTGAGTGTCACAGTCAATTGATGACATTGATACTGTATATTTGTAACTCACTTATAAAACAACACATAAGGATGTTCTGGAATTTTGCTGAAAATATTTTCTCTGGAGTAGACCACTTTATTTTCTAATTAAAGACCCTAGTTCGACACTGTAGTGCTGTGAACCACTGTTGTAGTCTGTTGATGTTTAGAGCAGGTGCTACTGGGCATTGTCGTTCGCTGCTCGAGGCCTTCTCACTCGGGAATCTATGGAATGTCTTTGGTGTCCCCACACATTCGAAGAGAGAAGGGTGATAGTGGGCAGGTGTCTTTCGTATCTTTAGTTAAATGCAGTAAATTAACCAGTCAGTGTACAATGAAATCTCTGAAAAAACAACTATGTCACAAAATAGGACAAAATAGTTTAATAAGGGGTTGAGAAATAACAGTCGTAGTCTCAATAATACTAATGGTATTTTGCTCTGTAGACCATCTCACCATGACTTTACACATACTTCCGGGTGGCCGAAGACAGAACTTTCCCCTAGTAAACAAACTTAGATTCATTTGACGATGAGAGTGATTGAGAAAAACAGGTGAAGTGTCTTGAGTTTAGCCTTCTTCTAGACCACCAGAGTTTGATTGTGTCAGTTGAAAAGCCCTTATAAGTGCTTCTAAGGGAGTCGGCCGGCCTTAATTTACAAATCCAATTCCAATGAAGCTGGTACATTGTATTAAACATAAATAAAAACAAAATACAATGATTTGCAAATCATCCATCCATCCATCCATCCATTTTCTGATCCGCTTATCCTCACAAGCTGTCTTCGGGCAGTCGGCGCGGCACACCCTGAACTGGTCGCCAGCTAATCGCAGGGCACACATAGATAAACAATCATGCTCACAATGACACCTAGGGGAAATTTCGAGTGTTCCATTAACCTGCCACGCATGTTTTTGGAATATGGGAGGAAATCGGAGTACCCGGAGAAAACCCACACAGGGACAGGTAAAACTCCACACAGGAAATCCGGAGCTGGAATTGAACCCTGCACCTTTGCACAGTGAGGCGGACGTGCTAACCAAGTCAACCACCGCACCGCCCTTTGCAAATCATGTTCAACCTATCTTAAATTGAATGCATTACAAAACCAAGATTTTAAATGTTGAAACTGATCAACTTTATTGTCTTTAGCAAATAATCATTCACTTAGAATTTTATGGCTGCAACACATTCCAAAAAAGCTGGGTCAGGTGGCGAAAAAAGACAGGGAAGTTGAGGAATGCTCATCAAACTGCACCTAACCAATAGAATGCCCGTGACCTTCGATCATTCACCAAAAACCAAAACACCAATGTATAACGTATATCACCACATGGGTTCAGGAACCCTCCAGAAAACCAATACAGTCAGTAAATACAGTTCGGCCCTATATTCGTAAGTGCAACTTAAAACTTACTATGCAATGCAAAAACCATTTATCAACAACACCCAGAAATGCCGCTGGCTTCTCTGGGCCCGACTTCTTCTAAGATGGACTGATGCAAAGTGGAAAAGTGTTCTGTGGTCTGACGAGTCCACACTTGAAATTGTTTTTTGGAAATTGCTGATGTTGTGTCCTCAAGGCCAAAGAGGAAACAAATCTTCCGCGCTGTTCTGGATGCAACATTTAATGCTGAAAGGTACATACAAGGTTTTGGAGAGACAAAGTTGATCTTGAATTCTCTGGCGGTTGCTCGATTCCTGTGGTCCTCTGCGTAACTGTTAGCTTACAGTTTAAACTGTGCTTCGTAAGCGTGTCTCTTCGTAGGTGCCATTTTCGGGATGTTGATTTGCACAATGGACATCCCGGAACTATTTACACCTACCGAGGGCGTGCCTTTATCGTCCTCTTTCACGCCTACCCTTCCCACTTTTCGGTCCGCCTTCTGTCCTCAGTTATGGCCACCTTTCCCCTATATAAGCAACGCATTGGCACAACATCAGTCAGTCAAGCGGACAACTCATCCAAGTCACACAACAGCATTCACAGATTTTGGAACTATGTGCATACACAAGGCGACCCACATTATTAGGCGCCCCAACCATTTTGGAGAAAATTTAAGACTTTTTGTGAATCTTATGATCGTGAAAATATATCTCTCAACCCTTACCTGGGTGACTAGGATACAATGAAGAAGTTATTTAAAAAATAACAACTCTGTAACTCCTATTTAAGAAAACAAAAGAGTGCTGTGTATATTTCTGTTTTATTAGGTGAAAAGGAGTGAAAAGGTTTATTGTGTTGTGTTTTATGCATGCAGGAGCCTTCGCCTTGGACGGCCTTTGGAGGACGACGACATTGTGCCTGAACTGGCTCACATTCATCCCAGAGAGAGACCTGACTGGGAAGAAACCATTAGTGCCATGGTTAGACACACAAAGAGATAGTTTGCTTGCACGCACACTCCATCACAACCATGCTTTGAACTGTGGGTCTTATCCTGAGTCACAATTTCTGTGTAAAATAACTATGAAGATGGCTGATAGCTAACTAAGTTGGATGGTATTCAAATTTTGACACCATCTTGCTGTTCCCTCATTATATCGGGGTATATGGTAATACCATTTTTTTTCTCGACATCTTTCCTATTTTAATAGGCAAGACCACGTGAGTCTGATGAAACATTTCAATTAAAAAAAGAATGTCCACATGCAAATAAGATCATTTTTACATTAAGATCCATGTATATTTATGAAGGTCTAGAAACAAAACGGTCTGCTAAAGAGCCCTTAAAGGAGAAAAAAATTACCTCAAAACGAATAATTTAAAAAAAAGTCATCAGCAGTGACATATAAGTCCGATATTGTTAATGCACGTTTATGATCTACTTTCACATCTCAAGTTTGTGTTGTCATTTATTCTTCTTTTATATTTAACCCATTTTCCCCATCTCAATTTAAACACCACTCCCTGGACCCTCAAGGATGTATATTCTCTCCATATCAAATATTTCTCCTACTACTTCCAGCTATTGCTTCTCTGTTGCTGGTTCAGTTTTAAAGCATGCCTCGCTATAGCTTTCTTGCTGGCTGCCAGCAGCACTTTTATCAAGTACACATCTCTGCCTTGTAAATTTTCCTGATCGATATTCCCTCGGTACATCACCGAGTCGGTCTTTGGTACTTCCAAACTCCATCCCAATAGCCTTTCAACTTTTGACATTTTCAAAATATGTGTGTGTGGCCTCCTGCGCTTTCCTGTCTACATAACCGACAGCACACATTCTGCTTTAGTTTATATATCTCGGTCATCTCTGGGGTTCTGAAAAATCTTCGGCTATGTTTCCAACCAAAGTCTCAAAAACATTGTTGATTGTTGTACTCTACGCTTATTACTCATGTATGCGTCACTCATTACCTGTATCACGTTTCTTTCATTTGTTTTATCCATTTTTATTTATTTTGCATAATAATCCCTGACTTGAAGATATTTAAAGAGGTCTCTCCTTTCTAAATCACAAACTTCAACCCGCTATCTCGCGCTAAGCTAACCTGAGTATTTTCGTCTCCTCTCTGGCGTGGAAATGGCCAAACTTCCGTCGTACGCTGCCGTGAGAGGCCAGCAAAGAAATAAAAAAGACAAAGGTGTTGATAAAATGTCGAGCTGGACTTCATTGAGTGCTTAAGAGTTAAATCTAATGCTCATAGCCGGCAATTCTAGGTTCGCTTGCTCTTAGATAGCCGAGGCATGCACTCTCTCTTCTTTTTGTTCTTAACTTATTTTATTCTTTTGCAATTTTGACACAGATTGGTTTGTTCAAACATCAGACATGTGGCTATGACACAAGGCCACATGTCATTTTAGGTGTCCTTTCAACATGGCAGTCACTCAGAGTGAAGGCTCTCTCAATAGCTATGCGCTAATAGCTGCCTGCCTGAAATATATGTAATTTGCTTCCTTTTCCTAAACGATTGTCAGCCCCCATAGCATTTCAAAATGTCTCGCGCAGCTTAGCAACTTATTGTGCTGTTGATGTTTGAACTATAACAACCGAAAACAAAGATGCCAAATTGCAGCAGCTGCAATTTTTGGGAGGGGGCAATATGCTCGTCGCAAGCCCTATTGAGTTGAAAACACAGTTACATATTTATATGGGCCATAAAAAAAAATCATTTACTATCATATTACGAAGGTCCACTCCATATGCACTGCAGTTTTTTTTTAGGGGGTACGATGTTGAACGTGACACCGTCGCTATTTTTAGACACCACGGGATACCATATTACTGTAATACCGCCCAACCCTCTCCTGATGTATTGCTGCTCTTTGCTCAAGTATTTATTTACTTCCCATGTGTAATATTTTCTTCGCCTTAAATTTAATTTCATGACAATTCAGCACCATTCGTCGTTTCTTTCAAAGTAGGAAGCTTCACACTTTTCGCCTCCTAGAGGTAGGACCGTTATGTGTGTATGACAGAAACCATGTAAGATTAAAAAAAAAAAAAAAAACTCTCTCTTTTTGGTCATATACAAGGAACCTTGAACAGTCTTCTTTTTTTTCCTCTAGTCTCGGGTTTGGGTTTGACTTCTTGCAACAGTATGGTGAAAATGAGGCCGTCTCCATGGTAACATGCAGACGAAGTCCCACCGTTGTTGGAGTGGATTGCGGTTGCCTTCCTTGACTGGGCAAGAGGGAGAGAATCAACAAGCACACAGTGCTAATGAATATTGAATTGAAAGGCCTTTTCTGTCAACTTGTCTTAATTCAACATTTGATAGTGCACTTAGACTCGACGAGAGTAGCATACATTATTCATGTCTCTGGTGGTTGAAGGAAGTGACAAGGAAGCGCTCAGCAACTAAGTGTGAACTGTCAACACTTGTCCCCTGTTGCATATACACCGCATTGTTAATTATTATGTATGTGCTCTTTTTTAGTTTCTCAAATAGTCACTGCAATTTACAGAGAATATAGTTTAAAAAAAATCAACTGTATATACTTTGTATTAGGTTCGATAATACAAAGTATATGATAGTTATTTTCAACAAAGCTGTCATCAACTGGTTCTTCAGTGCAACTTTAGTCGCTCATGTGCAAATTTTGTGTGTTCTTTCAAAGGCCCCATTTTATCAAATCCCCCCCGCCCCCCACGGAAAGGGCAAGGTACCGACATATTTAAACCGCTGTCTGTATTACAGCACGGTATGATGTGTTTTGCGTAAATTTATTTTACTGTAGAAGGCCCACTTCTTTTTATTATTCCGCATGGAATTATGAAGTTGGACACTCCACATTTTGCAGAGGTCATTCCGACACTTTCAGAAACCCTAATGGGGCCGACCGTCTTATCTTCCATCATAACCCAGAGACTGTCGCCCTCATTCGACCCCTACCAGTTCGCCTACAGGGAAAACAGGTCAACCGATGATGCTGTCGCCCGAGCGTTACACACAATGTTGACACATTTGGAACAGAAGAACAGTTATGCCAGGCTGGGTGGTTAATACCATTATCCCAAATAAACTAGTATTTAAATTGAGCAACTGCTGTTTCCCATACGCCGCCTGTCCCTGCTTTGTTCCCACATGGCAAAAGGTCAGCAGCGCAGTTCTTGACACATTTTTTTCAACATAAACAAAGCAATAAATGCGATCGTGAGCTCTCCCTTGCTCACACGTTCAGCGTTAAGCATCATAAACAGGTATGTCATGGCGGGAACTGTAAGGCAAATGAAACCCAGGGCATAGAGAGTTGTAGGCGGTGTGTGTGGGTACATTTCTATATGCGGTTCTCCGAGTGGGGAATTAATTCTCACATGTTGCTGTGGAGGTTCGAAATGTTAAGCAAGACAGCAGCCACCACGATTGCTTCCGAGGGCCAAACTGGCATCAAAAATTAACATGACTATTGTTGACAGGACAGGGGAGAGGGGCCCCAGGCATCGACGAGACCGATGCCTTAGAGGACTGTACATGACTATTGTTGACAGGACAGGGGAGAGGGGCCGCAGGCATCGACGAGACCGATGCCTTCGAGGACTGCGCTAAATCAGCTGTCTGATTGCCCAGTGCCACACTGCAAATCAGTGTCATTAATTTTTCAACGGGGCCGTATGAGAAACTGAAACTGTCTGTTGAGGGCCACACCAACATTCTAGCTCAGTTGTGTTGAATAGGAATTTAATGTTTTAATTTTTTAATAAGATGTCACTCATGAAGCCATGCTATGCTCTCTCTATATTCTATATTGTTCATATATCTATATATATATTTTTTTACATATATTAATTAAAGTATGCTGACATTATGAGCACAACCTAATATTAGGCATTCTAAGGACTCCAAAATCATCCCAGGACAAATTCCTTCTCCACCATGTAGAACATATGGTTGCTAACATGGGGACCATAGTTAGCTCTGGCCTTTTTTTTTTTTTTGTTATAGTTGCTAAAATAGTTGTAAAAATCACTAAATACTGTAACAATATCTTTAAGTTGGCAACGCCGAAGCCAAGTTGCTGCTCTTGCTGGCTTACACTGCTGACACACGTTCACATCTACATAAAAGGAACACGTACTCAATGTTTTAATTGTAATTCATAAAGGCTGCGAGGGCCAGTCAGAGACTGTAGACGGGGTGGCTGTGGCCTGCGGGCCCTACTATGCCTAGAGGTGCCTTCAGCCTTTAAATTCATCCATGAGATTGATATGTCAGGAAAAATATGCAAAAACAAACCAGCTCTTAGTGCTCATTTCAGAAACGCACCAAAATTGTGATTTGCAAACTCGACTAATGAAAGTGTGTCTAAAGTCTATATGCACAAATTTAAAAATTTTGGATCTCTGTTGGAATATTATATTCACCCCAATTATATACCCTATAAGGCGCACCTAAAAACATTCCACTTTCTCAAAAGCCAACAGTAAGGCGCACCTAAAAACATTCCATTTTCTCAAAAGCCAACAGTGGGCCTTATAATCCAATGTGCCTTATATATGGATCAATATTCAGATTTCTTGGACGTAATATTTTCAATGTTCTGTAAAGCGCTTTGTTACAGCTTCAGCAGTTGTGAAAGCTCCATTTAAATGAAGCTGTATAGTACAGTCATACCTGTTTTCGACCATAATCCGTTCCAGAAGGATGTTCAAAAACCGATTTGTTCGAAAACCGAAACCACGCTCTTTTTTTAAAAAAATCTTTATTGAACACGAGCTACACGAGGAAGCGTCACTTCCTCGTCTACCCGAGGAAGCATCACTTCCTCGTGTAAGGAAGGTGAGACGAGTCAAGTGGTGCATTCAAGTGTGCTCAGTTTGGTCGAGAACTGATTTTCAGTCGTAATCCGAGGCATAAAAAACTCGAAATTTTTGGTCGAAAAAAGATTTGGTCGAGAACAGAGACGTTCGAAAACCGAGGTTTGACTGTATTGTATTGTATTTAGTCTAGCTCCATCTAGTGGATGCATAATGAAATCGCAGCCACTATCATGGCTTCTATTCTATGCGCCTTATAAAGCGGTGCACCCTATAGATGAAAACAGTTTTGAAATAGGCCATTCATTGAAGGTGCGCCTTGTAGTCCGAAGCGCCTTATAGTGCGGAAAATACGGTATTGTTTTGCTGCAAGAATTCTGACATCAGGAAGAGTTGTGCCATAATACGTTACCATCAACAATCAATGAAACTCAGAGCATGTCCATCCCTTGTAATTACCATGAGCACAACTGAGTTTGTTGTGTATGTGCGATATTTCAGGCAAGAAGTGCTGAGATCCCCGAGCTGCGGAGCGAGCCCCTCATGCGCTCATGCAGCAGCAGCACAGCAAGCATGAAGGTCAAGAATGTGAAGAAGTTAGTAGACACTCCAACGCAGACACAACACCCTCCTGTCGGGCTCTCTTCTTTGTTTTAATCATGTGTATGCTTCTCTTCTCACACGCTGTTTAACGCCTCTTTTTTCCCCCCGTCCTGGAGTCTATTTCTATCTGCAACCTCTTATTACTTTCGCTGTATGCACAAAACTGTATGTTTTCCTCTCAAAGTGTTACAAGTGACTCAACACTCTGCGTATGTTTTTCAGGCTTTGTTTTACCAAGGGCCACTTCCCCAAACTGGCAGAATGTGCTCATTTCCATTATGAAAATGTGGACTTTGGCACAATCCAGGTAATCCGGGTTTTCCATCATTTTGCTTATCACGTACCATTTTTATAATATGACACAGTATCATATACATTTTTTTTTCCTCTTTATTGAAAATCTTCATGGGCAAACTGACAAATTCAAGCGTATGGCTCAATATGTGACTCTCAACTTTTTGTCAACAATCCAGTGTTCAGAATTAATCAGCATGATACTCTGTATTTATTTTCTTTGCCAAATGATTTGGGATTGTGTGAGACATTGTACATGGAGAATTGTTGATCTGTATCAGTGTGCCAAGCGTATGAATTGCGATTTGGGAATATGCACATCACTCAGCAATTATGTACTCAAAATCTGCATGTGTGTGTATCATCATATTTGTAAATGGGGCATATCAGAGGAGGTGGATTTGTCCACATTGAGAAAAGATGTCCATCCTTTCCAGGCTCCTCACCTCTTCTGGTTTGAAACCAGTAGAGGTCAGCAGTCAGCCAATTTGATCTTAAATTCTGTTTGACGTGAATAAAGTTTCTTCACGTCAAAGCACAACTGTTGCTGTAAGTGGGTTACTTGTTTCATCACGTGCTCTTTTAACATGTTAATCGCGAGTAGTGATCGGCTTGGTTTGTCTGTAGTGTGTCTTAGGTGCCAGTAAATTTAAGTCTTCACCATTGTGATTCTTGTATTGTTTCCTAGTCGTGCTGTCGTTTTGTCTGCCGCATTGTGGTTCTCGGATTCACCAGCCCTCCAGTTACTTGGGTTCAGTGAGCGGAGCGGCACCTCAATCGCAAACCATCAGTATCGTTTTGTTTTGTTTTATTTTTGCCTTATTTGATCTTATTTTACCTTTACTTTTTCATTTTATAGCGCGTTGGTCTGTGGCGTCTTCTGGTCATTTGATTTTATGGATTTTGAATGTGTTTTTTAAAAAAAAGCTTTTTTTTTCTGTCATGATTTGACTCACACCAGTTAACAAATTGCCGTCAGTGTTCCAGGTACTTTTTGAGTATCTTATGCAATAGATATAATCTTCATACGACCTCACAGAGGAGGTGCCATGTAGTTGAATTTGAAATGGTTGAGGGCAGGTTGTGCATGGCAATTGTTTCACTTTTCCTACTTGTAGCATCGTTTACATTTCAACGATTGAGGTGTGAAATCTGCAGAGCTACTTAGGAGGGAGAATTGGTCTCATGCTGTGGAAACAATTTACATAGTGAATGAATGCATTCAACGGTAGTTTTTTTTTTGTGTGTGTGACATATTTATCCCTCAGAATTATGGAATAATGTCTTTACAGGCTGACACAGTTTGAAACTGTCCAAAACAGTCTATTTTGACTTTTAAAAGAAACAAAGCATGTTACATCTGCAAACTGCATTCATGCGTACGATTTTGTGAGCCAAAAATGTCTGTAGGTAGTGTTTGCTGCAAATTTCAAGATAGTAGTTCTTGGTGATTTTGGAAAGTTGGAAGTTGCATTTGGCCTCCCACTGTGAGTGACTCGCGTTGTTACACTTTATATATTTGTAACTTGGCATGTTTTGAATACTGGAGTAGGTTATTGTAAAACAGGGCTGTCAAACTCATTTCACATTGTGGGCCACATACGGCCTCGGTAGATGTCAAGTGGGCCGGACCATTAAAATTATACCATACTCTGCTATAAATAACCAAAATATCATGTATTTCCTTTGTTTTGGTATAAAGAAGCACAGGATCATTAGGAAAATGTTGAAACGTAATGAACATATCTTTTACAAAACATTTCATGAAATGCAATACTTTTATCATTCACATACAGCTACTGTATATGCATTGCTACTGATCCCACTGATTGTAGAAAGGCACAAAACTTTAACTGGTATTGAAAAATATCGTAATGCACTTTAAGATTAAATGAGATTTTTAAAGAAAGGAATTTTTAAACCATGTACACGTGCATATAAAATCCAAATTTAATCCCTGCCTACGCTTTACAAACAAAAAAGAAAAGAGTCCATGAATTGCATCATATTAAAATATTAATTCCGTGTTTTATATGCATTTTTTCACTTTTAAATGATCGTGCAAGCCTGATCGAACCTCCTCCAGCCTTTTACAATGTAAAAGGTTATTCTCTGTAGGTGACTAATTTAATTATATTGGCTTTAAAATATTACCCAGTGAAAGATTTTAACATTTCTTGTTTGCATGGGTGATTTCAATGGTTACAAAAACAATGAAAGCCCTTTACTCTCTGCTGTACATTCTGTTCTTCAACTTATTGTTGACATATTTATATTGCACTGACTAGCCACCAGACCATTTTTGCACATTGGGCGTTGATTTCCGTTCTATAGTCGTCGTCATATTTCTCCTCTTTGCCATCAGTGGTACATTCCTTTGGAGTCATCACAAAAGAACCGGAACGCCACAGCCAAAACTTATGGAGTTATTTCTTCGGATCTTCATGAAGCTAATGAAAATGAATTCGGAGCTCTGTCTGTATCCCCCCCAGTCATTTTGTTGTTAAGATGAACTGTAAGGACGTACTCTGGAGATTGAGGCAAGTGAAATGAACGGTCTCTAGACTGGATGATACATGCCAAATGTGTACCGTATTTTCTGCACTATAAGACGCACCTAAAAGCATTCAATTTTCTCAAAAGCCGACAGCGCACCCAATAATCCGATGCGCCATAGATATGGATTTACAGTCCCTTCATATTCCCCAGTGAGTTGCTTCCCTGTTAGTGTTCCTATGCCATCTAGTGGTGATTATTAGCAGGAACCAATTGTAACCTAACAGAGTTCTGCCCGACACTAATTGACATGCGCATTCGCCAACACACACTCAAACAGACAACAACTCTGTGAGCTCTGCGCAGCCATTATGAAACGAAGATAAGACCAAAAGCATAGTTAACTACTGACTAAACGAAGGAAGAAGGAGACAAGCAAGACTTCTAAGGATTATTTAGCCCCTTGTGGATGTGAGCCCACGAGGTTTGTGTGCCTTTTTGTTAAATCAATTGTCTTCATAACTTTTGTCTTTCATTTATTGTTTTGAAATGCCATTTGTATTTATGTTTCATGTCCATGTTTGTGACCAGTTCTGCATGGCTTTGTGCTACATAAATAAAGCTGTATCGTATTGTATTACTTTTAGTGTAGCTCCATCTCGTGGATGCATCGCGCAACCGCAGCAATTATTGTAGCTTCTATTGTATGTGCCTTATAATGCAGTGCGTCCCTATATATGAGAACAATTTTGAAATGGGCCATTCATTGAAGGTGCCCCTTATAATCCGAAGCACCTTATCGTGCAGAAAAAGAACGGTACTTGTGGAATCAGGTTACTGCTTCAGAATACTGAAAAAACAATTTGAATAACAGATGTGAAGGAGTGCCTCGCTCATCTCAAGAATGGTTTGCACCGTTATAAGAGCCGTAGTTTTTTTTGTGTGTGTTTTTTTTTTTTTGTGCACAGTCATGCAGCTAATTAAGACTGACATCTTGGTCAGCCTACCTTGTAGACCGGCTCACCATGTGGTGATGCATTAGTTGCAGCTCCCTTTAGGCTCAGACGTGACAGGCTTCCCCCTGATTGTCTGTGCACTTCATTTTGTCTGTGCTCCTTCCATTCATCCATCTTTCTATCGATCTTCCCCTCCATCATTCGCCTGTGTCCGCCCCTATTGGCCGCGCACCATGACACAATATGCTCCAACTGTTCGCTCACCCCCTTCTCACAAAAGACCAAGGGTGACGCAAAGAAATGAATTCCCTTACCCAGTGAGATCCAATCCATCAACGGCGCCGTGATGCACCGAGGCGAGCACACACCCAAGCCTTGCAAATTACAAACACGAGTATAGTCCAAAGGTCAAACAGAATCTGATTGTTTTTAAATCTTGATTGTTGAGTCTGTTGGTCTAGACAAAGCAATGTAGGCCTATAGCCCGCAAGTAAGATGATGTTAAGCCCCTGTCACATGTTCTCACAAAAGAGATCCGTGGATATCTTGCCGAGGATGATGTAACCGTTTAGACCCAGCAGTGCCCTGGTTTGAGGCAACAAAAGAGCAGTTGGCGTGCGCTCATTCTCGACCACCTTCATCCTCTGCTCATGTGCCTCACACATTCAGTCGATTTCGTCCATCCCCTTCATCGCGTATGCTTTTGATTTTTCCCACGCAATTGGAAGATAATATTGTGGAAGGGGCAAGTGAAAATTGGCTATTTTTAGACATTGATGAGTCTTGACTTCTCATTAATCGTACCTTGTCACTTGTCAGGATCGAAAACAAAGGGCTTTTTTCAGGCTTAGCCTTTAGGTAAACAGCTAGGTATTATTATTACTAGTTTAAGCTATTAAAAAAATAATAGTTTACTTGAGACATAGTTTTGTTCACAAAATGAATTTTATTGAAGTTACAATTAGTAGTACTCTTCTTGATCACTTTATCTTTAGTTGCACTGTACATACATTGTCCATCGGCGCAGCACAATGAATAGAGAATTAACTTGTAATTTGAGCTCAAACTTCCCCTGCCAATCGCAACTCTGACGCGAACAACCATTCGCACATTCAGACAAATTCAAGTTATTAATTATCCGAAATGAAATTTGGACTGCACAGGCATACATGGATTTATTTTGGCAGTTTAACCATTTCCTTGGTAAACAACTCAGGTTACTGGGTGCATGAAAAGGGTTCAGACACCAAAATATTTTCCAACAAATATCAGTGTTTTTTTTTCGTTTTTTTAAGTAAAAGTATAAATTATGTGTCTGTTTACGATCCAAACATCTGTCTGCCTGAAGGCCATATGCATCCGTTCTCCCATGATCGTGTTCCTCCCAGGATTTGGCCATGGAACTAACGTACAGCGGAAACATCACGTCAAACATCAGCAAAAAACATCACTGGTGCAAACATTTTCTGGAACACATGCACACAATTTGACCATGGAATTTGCATGTGTGATATAATGAACAGAAGTCATTTCAATTTTCCTTTATGCCTTCACACTTGATAAACTTCCCTGTCCTTTTCTGACATTTTAAGCGCTGAGGTGGCTGCTTGAGTAAATGCTTCTTGAAATCATGTTTAGAACACTACCGCGCTCATAAAGGAAGTTGAGCTTAGTGATTTATTTTGGGGGGGATGGGGGGGGGTGAAGTGAGATTGTTTATCTCATTGACCTGTTTCATCATTCTTCTCTACAATATCGTGGATTGGATTTCCCAAGCTTTATTGAGCCAAGGCAGCCATTTTACGTTAGACAAATTTCACACCACCGAACCAACAAAAAGTATGAATACCGTAAATATAAGGTGCCCCCAAATATAATAACCCCCAACACACACACACACACACACGCACACACGCACACACACCCCACGCAAATCACCCGTTAAAAAGCATTTTTTTTCTCTACATATTTGTACAATACATTCCCCGATTTGTCGGTGTCATTTATTATCAGAGTGAATACGACTGAGGAGTGAAAACATACCAATAAAGTGTAAATGCTTTTAAATACATGTTAAAAACTGTACTTTTCCTACTTTTCCCATACAATACATCTTTATTTATATAGCACTTTCACAGCAGTTACAGCTGTAAGAAAGCGTTGTATAAAACATTTAACCAATGATTTAAGGTCTTTCAAAGAATTTTTAAAAATGTGTTCCAAAATGTTGTTCGTAATTTTGTTGGTAACTGCTTTTAAATGTTGTGCTTTTGATTATGTGAAGCACATTGACTTATGTAGTGATTGTGTATATGTTGCCCAAAACCTGAAAGAAAAAAACAGTCTAATGACGATATCCAGTTGTTATAAAAAATAATTACAATTAGTAACGTACATAAAAAGGGGAGACACGATTGTTAGGTTAGGTGACTGTACAATATGCCTTTAGCTAACACCATGCCCTTATTTGTGAGCATAATAAGTACCGGGAATAGCTTCTGCCAATGCTATTGGGCTAATTTGGCTAACTGATCCACATTCATACAGACTATGATAAGCGCAGGATATGAGCACAGATCATGTACTTACTTTTCGTCATTAGTTCATTTCCGAGAAGAACATCGCAACGGTCTGTCCACCCAGGGCGCGGGAGGGAATGTTGAGCTGTGTTTTCGGGCCAGTGAGAAAAAAACTTAGTCCAAGTACCCGTTCCAGCATTACTAATGTTAATCGGGAGGTGTGCCCATGGCTTGCTGTCAGCAGTTCCTCCAACCCTTGCTGATTCCATGCGGCACAAGTCATGAGAGTCATTAAGGAGTCATTAAGGACATAAACTGTACACCAGTCGTATTGTGTAGTATGGGTCCATGAGGTTATGCTACGTACACCAATATACCTGTATATTGTACTTATAAAGAATTCTAATTACCCTATTTTCCGCTCTATAAGGCGCACCTAAAAGCATTAAATTTTCCAAAAAGCCGACAGTACACCCTATAATCCGATGCGCCTTATAAACTGTATGGTGTATCAGTCTCTTGATATTCCCTATTGAGTTGTTTCCCTGTTAGTGTTCCTATGCCATCTAGTGGTGATTATTAGCAGGAACCAATTGTAATGTAAAAGGGTTCTGCCCGACACTAATTGACATGTGCATTCGCCAACACACACTCAAACAGACAACTACTTTACGAAGATAAGACCAAAAGCTGAGTTAACTACTGACTAAACGAAGGAAGGAGACAAGCAAGACTTCTAAGGATATTTAGCCCCTATTTAGCCCACAAGATTTGTGTGCCTTTTTGTTGAATCAATTGTCAGCATGACTTTTGTCCTTCATTTATTGATTTTTTTCATTTGTTTTTATTTATATATCTGTGCTTGTGACCAGTTCTTATGTCTTTGTTACAGCTGCAGCGGTTGAGAAGGCTCTGTATAAATAGCTGTATTGTCTTGTCTTGTATTCACTTCAGCATAGCTCCATCTAGTGGATGCACAGCGAACCGCAGCAACTATTGTAGCTTCTATTCTATGCGCCTTATAATGCAGTGCACCCGATATATGACACCAGCCTTAAAATAGGCTATTCAGTGAAGGTGCGTCTTATCATCTAAAGTGCCTTATAGTACGAAAAATACGGTATCTTTTCAAATCAACAAATACAGTAAATACAGTGGGTTGATCACTCGTTGATTATTGGTCATTTCATAAGTCACTCGCATTCTGAAAAGTGTGGCCACCCCTGCTTTATGCAAAGTGGGGTTTTTTTCGGGACCCTTATTACTCCTGGATTTTGGATCTTTTTTTCTTTGGCACATAACTGCGTATTATTCACAGGAAATTATCACAGGAAATTATGATACACAAAGTTGATGTAACCATGACTTATTGAATGAATAGCAACAGGTGGATACACAGGTTTATTGTACCTTCTGCCACCTAATGCTAATCTTTCAATGGTTCTCCCTATTGCTACACATTGCTGGCAGAAGCCGATGAAAAAAGATATTTTTATCATTTATCATTATTTTCTGACAAATGAAGTCAAATTTGAATATTTTTTTCCCACGACATCCCTGATCATCTCTCATGGGACACTTATGTGCAATGGCAGCCTATTTGGGAAACAGTGATCTAAGAAAAAAAATGTGACAGTATTTGCTTCAATATGTTTCAAAGACAAAGAGCTGCAAGCTTTGCTTTTTCATGTTTTGACCTGTGCCCACCTGCAGTTTCCTTCATTCTCCATACTAGCCAAACTCCACCTCCTAAGAAAACATCACTGGCTAGACCTGGAACAGTTTACCGGATATTGCTTGATGCACTTGTGTTCAGTGGAATGTGGCACAGTTTGTTTTATTTTATTAACCAGCAGCTATACCTTATGTCTGCCCATCTTTGAGAAAAAACAGGGTGCAATATCAATTTGGGCAATTTGCTCACAATTTCTCGAATACCTGAGTGATCAGCAATGTGGAAAATATTAATAATTCTTCGTGCATGACTTGAAAATGGGAGGTCAACGTTGCCTTTCCTGGGATATATTTGAGAGGCCACATGTTTTTATATATTTATTGTATCGCTTCAACCCATCTCTGGTAGAGCAGAGCATTGCAGAGTTGAACTAAGTGGGTCACCGTTGGATTGTCATTTTGATAATCATAAGCAGATTTGTGCTCAAGGAATAATTTGATTCGCATGCAGCCCCTCAAATCAAACAATGTTTCGTTTTTTTCAAGGACGCCGGAGCAATTTTCTCGGCTATTTTTTTGAAGCTTACTTGAGAGTCTCCTTTTATTGTGAAAGGGGGACAATCACACACTGACAACGCGCACCATAGAGAGCGTGTGGCCGCTGCAGGTTCCGGGCGGCTGCCTAGTGACCTCTCCTGGCTCTTATGTTGTCCTCGTGGGTGCAGTCATTTGCATATATTGTATTTCCACCCACCTTCCCAGCAATAGGCTTTTGTAATTAAATTCATATGTTCATGGAAAGTAATTAATCACAGCTGATAGAATTTGCAGTTTCCACTTGTTTACTTTTTTTTTTCAACTTGAGCGCATGGTTGGGACACTTTTTAATTGGTTTGTGTGAATATCATCGATGGCTTGTTTTGTTTTTTTTTTTTTTTTTTAATTATAAAGTTGAGTGCCTTTTTAATGGCGGAAATGGACCGCTTAAGATTCTGTGTTGCGTGGTCTGCAGAGTTCCGGAGCACTGTGTGCGAGAAGGCAGTCAAGAGGGAGGACTGTGCATGTGGAACGACTTTTTCCGCAAGTGCACCCATCCTCCTCCCCACTTTTACTTTTTATTTTCACCCCCCATTACTCTTCTGCCCCCTTTCCCCTTGCATGTCCTTCTCTCTCTCTCTCTCTCTCTCTCTCTCTCTCCCCTCCCCCTACCTCTCTCTTCTCTCTCTCTCTCTCTCTCTCTCTCTCTCTCTCTCTCTCTCTCTCTCTCTCTCTCTTTCTCTCTCTCCATCCTCACTCTTTGTCCCGGGAATGTACCAACCAGGGAGGGGAAGATGAGGACAGAAGGGGGAGGGGTGAAGTAGCATGTCAGACATGGGGTGAGGAGGAAGAAGGGAGAGAATAGCATGTGGGATAGAGAACACACATGCAGAGAAAACAGCAGCAAAGTTTTGGATTGCTTTCCATTTCTGACGCCGTTTTAAATTATTGGCCACATCGTGTTATTGTTCGCTTGATCGCCAAGAAAGAAAGAAAGCCCAAAAGCAAACGGAAAGAAGAAGAATCAGCATTGGGCATCACAATGGCAGGATGGCTACCAGGGCCAAATGGAGGAGATGAAAGCTATCCGGTTAAGGAATCAACCATTTTAACATCACCTCTACCCCTGTAAAGCTGCAAGTATTCTTCTCTCCTTTTCTCAAAGTGTCACCAAGAGAGCTCATATTGTTTGTGGAACAAATCCGGAGAGCTCGTCTTGAACGTCCCCTGCCCATTGGAATTGTGCTCGGGACGGGTGAAACTGGACTCTGTGAGGCGGGATGAGAAAAAGAGACTGGGGACAGGTGTTGGGCATTAAAGGAGGGGGAACATGTTGGTGTGAATCTCCACTGCCTGAAGCGGAAGGAAAGCGTGGCAGCTAAGACGTCAAATGCATGAAATCCACTGTGAGTACTCAAGTCGTGTGTGTTGACTTTGATTATGAACCGCTCTGTCGTGCGCATGAGAAATAGTAACTTGTTTGTTGATGGAAAAGTAGTGCTGATGAATGTTAAATACTTTCCATTATGTTTGGATATTGCTGTCGTCGAGGAGCCGGGAAGCTCAGGTGCCCTGAAATGTAATTATTGGTTAAAACAGTGCCTTGCTTCTTTCTTTAATCTTTTTCTTTGGATTCATTGACCCCTTTCCCCCTTGTCAAAACAGCACATTTGAACACATTTGTATTTGTTATTACAAATCCTTATCGACCACTAAGTGTGATTCTGTTTGGATGGATCCACTTCAACGTTAAGATCGGGGGGGGGGGGGGGGGGGGGGGGGGGGGGTTGAATTGGAATCTTTAGAATTGAATACATGTATAAAATGGTCAAAACTTGTATGGCAACCTTTGCAATGAATGTTGACGTCGTTTCCAGAATACGTTTCTGTCCGATTGCTATTTAATCTCATTGTGCTTGTAACGTGGGCCAACGACTCACCAAAAGCAGAGGCACTTGCTCGCCTATAATGTTATTTCCATTGGAGATCAAATTGCTGTTTTGAGCCGTCTTGTGTTTATGGTTTCCTGCACCACTGGAAATTTCGGTGTATCTTTAGAATAACTTTTAATAGCGTGTGCCGTGAGAGTGCAGCTGTGAGTCAACCTGCTGGCTTTTTCCTTGTTGCCTGTTTTGTTAAAAGTCAAATATGAATTCTTTTAATCTTGTCAGGTCTGCTTTTTTTTTTTTTTTTGTACTGCACCGCATTAGTGAACCCTGCTGTAGACTTATTGATTGTTAGACTTCCTCTTTTAAATAATGACTCTGCCCCATTATGCCTAGAAAAACAGAGTTGTGGGTGGATGCATTTGGTTTAGAGCACCGGTGTCAAACTCATGGCGCAGGGGCCAGATCTGGCCCGCCAGGTGATTTTATGTGGCCTGCGAAAGCAAATCAAACATGTCGACTTCTATGATGCCTGCTAAAATCTGTCACTTCAAATTCTCATATGGAATAAATAAGAGAGATATTGTAAGCATTTTCTATTTGTCAAACCCTCATTACAGTTAGTTAAACAATAGTTGAATAAACCGTTATTCTTGAAAGCTTTATATGGTCATAACAGCCCTCCAAGGGAAACAGTAACTACAATGTGGCAACAAAAATGTGTTCGACACCTCTGGTGTAGAGGCACTTGACACTAACTTCATCAAAATGATTTTGGGGTGAACAAGATTGAGATTGGAAGCCCGCCCACCTCGTCCGACACAAGATTTGAGGCTGTTGTAGATGTAAAGATGTAGCAGTAAATGTCCCTGTTGACTTATTTTCATTCAGCATTTTAATTCTCATTTAAGCGCATTTTCCACATTCTCCCAACCTTCCCATTCTTGTTGTCGACATTGTTGTACAATTGTCACACTTGCCTTCATTTGACCTTCGCTCTACACTTGTGATTTTCAAACAGAGATGACTCAGTGAGCTCCCTGCATCGCAAGCACACTTATGTAAGATTACTTGGATGAAAGTGCTTGTTTGGCACTCCACGTGTGCGGCTGAATAACAAATCATCATTATACCTCACGTTTCATATTTGTCCCAATAAGTGATAAATGACGACCTGAGAGTTTTGTTTTTAGCGCTGCTTAGGTCACACTTGTCACTAATCTCCCTTCCTGGGACTATTTTCTGTACTTAAGGAAGATATGATGAATTGTCATCGACATAAAATAGCTGAGATAACTGAGGCCAACAAAATCTGGAGGACTGTCAAAAATGTTCCTCTCCTTTATTTTTTCTCTCTTTTCATTTTCCATTCTGATCGCTGAGCACAGACACCATCCCAAATAGTTTTGTTGTCAAATAATGTAGATTATACCCTGGCAGCCAACCCATCAGCAGAAGAGCTTTCTAAACAGTAAAAAAAACCCTCACAGATACTCTGGAATCTGCTCATTGAAATAATTTGTCAACTCAGCATTTTTAACCCACTCAAAGCTCTTAGAGTTGCCTGTGTGGCCTTACAAAAATGCACGATGCAAAAAAAACACTGAAAAAACATTATCTGTAATTACAGAACTATTTCAGACAAGATTTGTGCGTTTTAGTGTCTGTACACGGGAGGTTTCTTTGGGGTTATTGTAGCCATCGGCACTTTATGATTTCAGCTGTTTGCTGAATCCAATTTAATAGGAGTTTGTATATGTTAATCCCGAACATGACCACCTTCCAGTTTTAAGGCGAGCACCTGTGTGCAAAATATTATTTTAGTCATTTATTTTTACTTGGGGGCGGCTCGGTGGTCGACTGCTTAGTATGTCGGCCTCACAGTGCAGAGGCGCACTCCGGCCTTCCTGAGTGGAGTTTGCATGTTCTCCCCGTGCCTACGTGGGTTTTCTCCGGGTACTCCGGTTTCCTCCTACATTCCAAAAACATGCGTGGCAGGTTAATGGAACACTCTAAAAATGTCCCAGGTGTGATTGTGGGTGCGAATGGTTGTTCATCTGTGCGTGCCCTGTGATTGGCTGGCAACCAGTTCAGGGTGTCCCCCGCCGACTGCGTGAAGACAGCTAGGATAGGTTCCAGCCCCCTTGTGAGGATAAGCAGATCAGAAAATGGATGGAGGGATGGATTTTTACTTTGACTCTTGAAAAGATTCAGGCCAACCAAATCGATTGACTTGTAAATGTTATGTTACCTAAGCGGTGGATATGGTTTTGAAATATTTGTCATGCTGTCTTATTTTTGATATCACAAAAACGTGTTGTTTGAACACATGTAGACTTATTATATCCACTGTACATTTGAGTTTCATATTTTGTTTGTTGAGTCGCTGATGGTGTAATGGTACACACGCCAGACTTGTGTGTGGGCAGCGTGGGATCGCTTCCCACTCTGTAACGGTGTGAATGTGTGTGTTCAGGGTATAGTCTGCCTTCCGCCCGAAGTCAGCTGGGATAGGCTACAAAAACTCCCCGCGACCCAGTTACGGCTAAGCGGTGTTGAAAATGGATGGATGGATGGATGGATTTTGTTTGTGGAATTGGATGAGTGTCATGCTATTCTGCTTTTATTGTCCCACACTGTTTACGGAGCTCATGCAGCTTTCTGTTATGCTGATCCTTCATCAGCTACGTGCCGACCAAATCAGGGTGTTGTGAGCCAGACTATCCCCACATGAATTTAAATGAGCCCAAATGTGCCTTCGTTAAAGGCAATTGCAAATACCTGGCAAAAATGGATGCGCCGCTTGTCTTCAATGGATTGAATCCAATGGGAGACAATAGGGGAACTTAGCTGTTTCCTTCTGATTAAGGTGTAATATCCTCACACATTAGGTCGCTTCAAAGTGAGGGACGCTCTTATGATCATAAAGATGACATGACATCTAATTAATTTCAGCACGAACACAAATTCACTAAAAGCGAGTCCGAAATAAAAGGGAAAAGGTCTTGGTTTATTGGTTCTCTCTTCTAGGTTTTGGAATGCGGTCTAGATCTTGAGTCATGAAAATCTACTTTAAAAAAACATTTTTGCATCACCTAAACACTTTTGTCCACAAATGAAAATGTGACATGAAAATTGTGACAACAATGGAAATGTGAAGCCATAATTACTATCTTGTCTTTCAGTTGTCTCTCGGCGATGAACAGAGTGAAGTGACGCGAAACAGCCATGAGTCCAAAGAGCTTGTCTACTTGGTTCATATTTACTGTCAGGTGAGGCTTCATTTCATGAGTCGTCATAAAGAAGTACGGACACACTCTCAAATGCACATTAACGCAGAGAAACCTATGCCAGGGATTTAACTTCAGAAAGCGTTTCAGATTCTGATCCAGCCCGCTTTCCTCAGAGCAACGCCCGAAATAAGATCTGAGTTGATTAACTCATTAATTTATAAGATCTAATCAGTGTTAAAATCTAACTGGAAAGAGCGATAAACAGTCGCGCAAGCGAGCTATTCATTCATTTACGACTTGGGGGAGGAGGAGGTGCTGAAATAGGTCACAACTGTTTATAAAAATATGAAAAGCCGCTGGCCCTGGACGCGGCGCTCGATGTGGCCGCACTCTGCGCTATTGCAGGTGAAATCTTCACAACTTTGTTTCAAACGTGTGCTATCCCCAAATCAAAACACCCTAAAGCAGGGGCCCCCAACCTTTTTTGCCCCACGGACCGGTTTATGTCAGACAATATTTTCAGGGACCGGCATTTAAGGTGTGGCGGAAATAATACAACGTAATAATATGGTATGAGCTGCATGAAAACTGGCGTTTTCGAAATATAATAATAAACACAAGGAGCGTCTAATCTGGCCGCAACACTCCGATCGCTATGGCAATGTTTAATGCCTTCAAAATACGATACAACGCAAATTCAAAGTGCATGAAAATGACGACTCACCACAGCACCGAGCTTGATTTTCTGCAACCAGACGGTCCCATCTCGGGGTAATAGGAGACAATGACACCTCAAGTGTGTGGTTTATGTCCAGTCTACTTCGTAATTTTGTTTTCGTCGCCGTTGCTGCATAATCCCCCCGCCTCACACAGGTTGGATGTCGGAAATAGCAAAAGTGCTATTGTGGCGATCTCAGAGTATTCAGACATAACTTTAATCCAGTTGTCTCGAACGTACTTTTAAGGCCGCCGTCATTTGCGATCTCCAGCAGTTTTTTTTTTACTAATTTTGCGAGCTCCCGGCCGTGTTCCAAATGCCCGGGGGACCGGTACCGGTCCGCGGACCGGCGGTTGGAGACCCCTGCCCTAAAGAACTACTCGGTAAATAATTTCAGTCCAATTGCATTTACTGCTCTGTTCATGAAAAAAAAAAAAACAACCTGGAGGAGGAAATCATCACATGACAGCCAGACAAACGAAATCCATAACCGTTTGCCTATCAAGCGGGTGATGGTATAGAAGCCACACAGCTTTTAATTTCACACTGTTCAAGATTCTTGAACAACCTAAATCCCATGCAAGAGTTTTATTTGATGGTTTCAGTTCTGCTTTTAATAAGATGCAGCCACATTTTTTTAATTGAAAGGTTCACCTCTCATTTTATGCTACCAGTCAAATTTTATTGATGATCTTGATCTTATTGATGATCTTTGATGACTGTTTTTTTCTTCATGGGCCACCAATCAAATCATGGCTGTGCCTTCCCCAAATTTGTCAAATGTAATGATAATTTACACGACTAGTATCTATAGTAAAGAGGTCGGCATAGTTTTTGTGCGTTATAATTCATCATTTGAGGTATTTGGGATCCTGTTTGGCTTCACTGAGAGCATTGTTAGGCAAACAGATAAAAGAAAATCTATTTGGTGTGAATAGAAATATTTAATGGACCGTATTTTCCGCACTATAAGGCGCACCTAAAAGCAATCAATTTTCTCGAAACCGACTCCGCCTTATAATCCGATGCACCTTATATATGGGTGAATATTCTGATTTCTTGGACGTGTTATTTTAAATGTTCTGTAAAGCACTTTGTTACAGCTGCAGCGCTTTTGAAAGCTCTACATCAGTGGTTCTTAACCTTGTTAGAGATACCGAACCCAACCAGTTCATATGCGCATCCACCGAACCCTGAGAGAAAAATAAAAATATGATTCGAGAAGTGTTCCTTTAGTTTTGCGCGAGATGAGGGTTGCTCAACTTGGCATGACAAATCATGCAGATAGGACGCTGAGTCCCATCATGCTCCGTGATGCATGTGAATCCATGTTGTACATATTCGTCTGACCACTTTCTTTTTTTGTTCGACATTGCATGTGTTTAATTTTTTTTTTTTTTTTTTTAATCACACTACGTACTATCACGACAGTCACACGCTGACTACTGAGGGAACTAAATTTCCCGCAACACTGATTGGACAAGCACTGCAATGTGATCATCCGCAGCCAGTGATGGCCAAGCGGGCGGATCATAACTAATTGACATGTTGAGTTGGGTGTGTCTTAACCTCCAAGGCGGAGGCTCCGTCGAACCCCTGAGACTCATTCACTGAACCGCTGGGGTTCGATCGAACCCACGTTAAGAACCACTGCTTTCCATAAATAAAGCTATATTGTATTGTATTGTATTCCCTTTAGTGTAGCTCCATATAGTGGATGCATAACACAACCCAGCCACTATTGTAGCTTCTATTCTATGCAGCTTAAAATGCGGTTCGCCCTATATATATATATATATATATATATATATGAAAACAGTTTTAAAATAGGCCATTCATTGAAGGTGAGCCTTATACTCCGAAGCGCCTTATAGTGCGAACAATCTGTACTTTATGGAAAGTCTCTTTACTTATTTTATACGCTGTCTGTACAAGACAAGACGTGTCTGAATTACATCATGAGAATGGGATTTAAAATGATTGGAGCCCATCTTAAGGTCCTCTGCCACCTTTGGACAGTGTGGGTGGTATAAAAAGCAAACCAAATGTTACCCAAACCTGATCACGTACTTCACGCTTGTGAATTTGCAGTCATGCCGTCAGTTTGATGATATTAAATTCTCGATGCGGAAAAGAAACGGTTCAGCAAAGAGCTTTTGTGCTTCTGCCATAATGCATAAAATGTGGAATAAACCAAGAATCGTTCTGCTTCCCCTGCTTCTGGATGGTCACTGGCTGTGGTTGTTTCTGTAATGATGAATTGTTTATCATTTATGTACTTTACTTTCCATTACAGCTCGAAATAGATTTTTTTTTTGTTCTTTTGACTGAATTTCCCCTTTTGGACTTATAAAGCATTTTGAATCTGAATCAAAAGAAGGGCTGCGGAAAAAGGCTACATAGTTGAGACTTCCAAGTTCTAAACCGAGCACATTTTGTGGTGTATTCTCTTGACTTCATTATTTATACTGATTCTTCATCATATCGTTGTCTTCATCTTTAATTATTATAGATGGAAGCTTTGTAAACTAAGAGTCGGCTGTTTTCTACCCAGTTGAACATTGGTTGTTTGGTTACATTTCTGTATATAATTTGGCATGTGTAGTTCTGTATAAAATGTCAAAAACTCAAACAAACAGACCTACTCCAGCTGCAGAGCAGTTTTGCCCTAATCTACTCCTGTGACATTTGCGTTTTTTTTTTTTTTCATGCGTTTCCATCCGCAGAGGGGTATTCCTTTTCCTCGTCCTTGGCAATGGCACACAAGTATGTGACTGTTTAATTGGATATTCCATCTACTTGGAGCCACTGGAAAATTGTTCGATCTTCCCCAGAACTTTCGACAAAAAAAAAAAAAAAAAAACCTGCAACTCACAAAGAGTTTAGTTAAGAGTTTGATACGAAATAGTGGCACAGCACAGTGAGTTGATTTCCACAGAGCCGGGCCAGACGTGCATGGTTACTGGAGTCCCTGTATGAAAGTGGGGCAGGCAAGCTTCATGCGTTCACTGAGCCCGCAGAGACTTTTCAGCCCCGCCTGGCGCAGCCAGTGCTTTAAACACCACAAGAATCAGTGGGTTGAGTGGTGTGCTGCAGTCCCAGCGCACAGACCTTGGCCCTAGAACAGAGGGATCTTTTTAGGCCAAATCAAAGCAAAAATCCTTTTCCACCACAAGTTGCTCTCATTTGGAGAGGCATTCTCAATCTCATTTTGGTAGAAACAAGGAGGGAAAAACAGGGAATGATGGCTCTATTGTTTTACATTAAACTATCTGCCTATTGTGACAAATATGGTTGCCATGTTTGTCAATAGCCTAGCTTTTAAGTGGCTAACGTCGCTTTTGCTAGTCAGCACTCATGAAGATTTAATTTGGAAAATGTATTTGGCTGTTGATTGTCACACTTAGTGGCACTCTGGAGACTTCAGTATTTCTATACAAGCAATCATAAAGTCAATTTTTCATCATGTGTCCCCTTACGCAAGGAATTGCGTGTAGGCCAATTAGACTGTCACAACTCAACAATTGCAGCAGAACAAACGAATCTTTCAGTGACATAAATAAGCTTGTTATATAAAAGGGGAAAGCCCGGTTTAACATTTGGACTTCAAATCGAAGCATCTTCAGTTAATTATGTTGGAAGTGTGATTTTTTTTTTTTAATCTTAGAAACCTGCTACGTCAGGTCAAGTTTTAGTTATTAGATTGAGAGCAGGGGTATGGAGGGTGAACTTGTATCAACTATCACTTTCAGTATTAACAGTCAATATACATTAGGCTGGACATTTTTTTTTTGTTTATTCCATGTTACTAACAACCAGATGATAAACTGATTCTACCGTGCATAGCACCTTGTGTAATAGCGTAGTCTGTAAGAGAAATTGAGCCAGAACTACGTACATTATGTTTATCAGAGATGGAGATATCAATTTGCCTCAAAGAAGGAATCAAAACTAAATCTGAAAACGAATTGTTGTCAATTTAGTTTCACCCCAGTCCTGAAGGTGGCGATAATTTACAGTGCCAAATTAGTTTGCCAGAGCCAAACAAATGAAACGGAGAAAAACAAGCCTGTCACTCCCATTTTCTAGACGTCTTATGCCGAAGCCTATTCAAACACTGCCATTCGCGTGGACAGACACACTCACGTCGACTTCATGTCTTCACTGAACCTAACATGTTCATAACATGCATGTTTTTGTAATGAGGGAGGACGCTGGAACAAATCCATGCAAGCATGGGGATTAAACACCACAGGAAGTGCAAAGTTGAGATTCAAACTGAACCTTTGAACTATGTGGCAGATGCTCTAAACAGAAGGCCCATTTTGTTGCTTTTCACAACGATTAAAAAAAATAATCTGGATCTGAAGTGCTTCATCTGTGGTCCATGCCATGCCAGTGTGCAAAGTTTTATAGAAATTAGTTAAGTAGCTTTTAGTTAAGTTACTGGTACCTTACCATTTACAAATCAAGAATAATTGCTCCGTTGCTTTAACTCAGTGTTTTCTTCTTTGAAGGGTCGAAGCTGGATTGTGAAACGGAGCTATGAGGATTTCCGTGTCTTGGACAAGCACCTGCACCTTTGCATATATGACCGCCGTTTCTCTCAGCTGCCTGAGCTGCCAAGACTTGACAGTTTGACTGATCAGCCAGAGGTGACCTTATAAAATTCTGTGCATGCGTGCATGTGGACTGTAAATAACGGTCGCATCACACTGTTAAACCTTCTCCAGAGACTCAATTTTACAGGATTAGTGTTCCAACAAACTGACTCATAGTCATAAACAACAACAACAAAAAAAGTCAGTGAAGGGAAAAAAATAAGCTCTCGACAATACTTCTTACAGTGAAACTCCTCTATAACGAAACCTACATGTATGAAAATACCCCCTAGTGTGAAACAATCTTCATGCATAAAAGCCATTCCGTGTTTTCTGCTTCCCCTGTTGCGACGAAAAGTCCCCCTGTTGCGTAATACGAAATCCTTTTCTCCACCTTTGCCTCGCAACGAAGTTCACTGCAACGAAAACAGGCCTACCGCAAAAGTCTAATCCGACCTCAGCCTGCCACAGCCACTGCTGTTGCTTCGCTAGGAAATGGCAACAGCAACCAGCACACTGGTTTACACATGTGCAGTAGTGCAGGAAGTATTTGTTATTGTTAGCACGTGGTTCGAAATTTCACGAGTAGTTTCAGACACAGCACGAATGTTGCATTGCTTGGTATAAAATGGTTACAAAACGGACCTTTGCAGACCAAGCTCTTCACAAGGAAACATGGAAGAAATTGATATAAGTGAAAGTGAATGCTGATCGAAAATTTCGCAATTTCTTTCCCTTTTTTTTTCTTTCTACGCTGACTATGAAGTGTCAAATAAGTGTATGCTCATACTTATGCACTATTGGAATAAAAATAAAGAGTACAGTTATACGTTTTTTGTGTGCGTTTGTGTTTACGTTTAAGATAACATTTACAATAGTGAAAAGTCCCCTGTAGTGAAAAATTTCTGCGTGCAATCATGATTTCGGTGTAGAGGAGTTTTACTGTGGTAAGCTTTTAGTGTGAGTAAAATAACGTTTATATTTTCATACAGCTTCCGTTTGCAAGCATTATGCCCAGTTGCAAGCGAGGAAAGGGCTTTTTTTTTTTCAACAGAGGTGAATATTCCACCGTTTCAACAAAGCTGTATGTGTGTCGCTATGAGTGTGCCCTTAAGTGCATGAGAATGATTAAGAGATCGTCAGTCACACCTTCTGTCTCTGATTTTTTTTTTTTCATTACAAAATGAGGCCAGTGAGGGCTGTATTTTACAGAACCTTTAAATCATGCACCACTGTTGAGTCATATGACATTTTTAACATGATATAACAAAAAACGTTTTTAACTCTTTCAGGGAAAGCGGTTACTATCGTGGACAGCTTATCATGTTATCAGGTTATCGGGTGCATGAAAGGGTTAAATCCTAATTCTTTTTTGATTTTTTTTTTTTTTTTTTTTTTTCTCTCATGTTAGTCTGTCTCCCAAATGTTGTTGGGTTACCTCTCTCGGCTATCGGCCATTGCTGACAACAAGATAAACTGTGGGCCTGCCCTCACGTGGATGGAGGTATGTAAACACTTTCATCATCTGTTGAAGAATCAGTGTGTGGCAGTGTAAATAAATCCAAAATTGGATTACTTTGAGTGAAAACAGACATCCAAGATGCTTGATTCATTTTCGTCCAAACTGTTCAAAGTCTGGCCCGGGGGCCAATTGCAGCCTGTGTTGAAATTTCCACTGGTCCACAGCTTCTGGCATAAAGTTCAAAAAAAACAAAAAAAAGCTATTTTATATTTCAATGTAAAATGGAGCAACTGGTTAGCAAGTCCACCTCACCATGCAGAGGTGCAGGGTTCAATTCCGGCTCCGGCCTTCCTGTGTGGAGTTTGCATGTTCTCCTTGTGCCTGCGTGGGTGTTCTCTGCGTACTCCGGTTTCCTCCCACATTCTAAAAACATGCATGGCAGGTTAATGGAACACTCGATATTGCCCCTGGGTGTGAGTGTGAGTGCGAATGGTTGCATTTCCTTGTGTGCCCTGCGATTGGTTGACAACCAGTTCAGGGTGTCCACCGCCTACTGCCCGAAGACAGCTGTAATAGGCTCCAGCACACCCGAGACCCTTGTGAGGATAAGCGGGTCAGAAAATGGATGGATGGATGGATGTAAGATGGCAGCAGACCCGTGGCCACGCTCCTACGAGCATTTTGAAATACGCTCAAAGTGTCCTTTGATTAGTGTTTGGCATCATTGTGAATTTCCAAGCTGCATGACCCTTGTGTGACCTTTTCTAGCCCATTTTTAAAATGGAGACTGTAGCGAAGAAAAGCAAAGTTGACAGAGAGGGCCGTCGCTTCCAAGACAAGTGGAAAATGGCTTTTTTTTTTTTTTTTGCACTGAAATACAAAATACCTCGGTCTGTCAGACTTGACAAGAGACCGTAGCAGGTTTCAAGGAATTCATTAGCAAGAGGTACTTTTTTGTATTGTGACTATAAAGGAGTCAGTGTTCTCAGAGCAAGAAGTGAATCACATTATTTGATCTTAGTTTACATACTCAGTTAGCTCTGAGCTTTCACCATCTAACTTGACCACCGTGCACCCATTTGAGTCTCACGTGGAAATGTATTTTTTGGTCTAATAATGGTGCCAGAGACTGTATGCACATGATGATATTGATGTGATTTAATTATGCGTTCGTCTTGGTGGTACACTATCAGCGACCATCCCGTAGTGGCAGGGAGAGGCAGAGAGACACTTTGAAGAAGATACCTCTTGTTACATTGTTGCTTTTTGTCTCTCGGATGCACATTTTTTTCTGATAATTGCGCGTCTTTTGTCGAAAGAAAAAAAAAGATACATGGTTGAACTGGCTGAAAACCCCCTGTCGTGGGTGGATCATCTTTCATCTACTCTTCTGTGCATGTATAATTGAACACAGGCACTTGGATTTGTTATGCAAGTCCTACTGATATGTAGTGAAAGCAGGTTACGAGTTATGTTTCTCTGAAAGAAAAACATTATATATTTTTTTAAAGAATTACTAGGGCTACAACTGAAGTCTATTTCAATAATCAATTAATATTTTGATTATTTTGTCAATTAATTGATGAATTGGGTTAAAATCATGTTTTAATTTCCATCCCTTTATTCAAAAACTGATAAGGTTCCGGAACAGAATTAGACTCTACAAACATAAACTCAGACAAAGGTATACAAAAATATTTATTTACAGCAAAAATGGCGCAAAGCCAACAAAGTACAATTAATGACGCTGGTAGACACACCAGGGGAAAATGAGAGAAACCAAAAGCACTTGCCAGAAGGCAAGGGAAAAATATCACCGAAAATAGCTTGTCAACAAAGGACAAGATGAACCAATCGTGGAAATACTAAAACCGAGAGTAATATTAAACATAGGCAAACTACTTATGGAAAACGGAGAACCAAGAATGGAGAATGAGAATACGGAGCAATATCAAGAACTTCAAGAAAACTGCACTTGAACGAATAACATGAGCAAGGTGAATTATCCGACAATCAGTTGTCGTGCGAGATGTCCTCAAATAGTCTGCGTTCAAATGAGGGACAGGTGCGCAGCAGAAAAGACCGGAACCCCGCTGTCACCTGTTGGGGACTAAACAGAACGGAATCATGACAAAAACAAGACATTATTTCAAGTTGACCGTGCAGAAGGGTATTAACTTTTCAGAAAATAGACAAAATTGTTGATCAGTTTCCAAAGTAAAAGCAAATGCATTTTGATTAAATACAAAAATAATCAGTCTGCTTTCATGAAAGATGACAAAAATCAGCGAACATTTTCTGTTCAGAAACTGAACTTTTGAGCGTTTGGACAGTTCTCATTAAAAAAAGAATCTAAACAATTTATCAATTGTCAAAAATAGTTCTTGATGAAAATGATGATCGATTAATGTCAATTACCGTTGTGCACTATAAGGCGCTTCAGATTATCAGGCGCACCTTCAATGAATGGCCTATTTTAAAACTGTTTTCATGTATAGGGTGCACTGCATTGTAAGGTGCATAGAATAGAAGCTACAATAGTGGCTGTGGTTGCACTATGCATCCACTAGATGGTGCTCCGTCAAAGATAATACAATACAAAACAGCTTTATTTATATAGAGCCTTCACAACCAACCAAGCCATGAGAACTGGTGACAAACACGGACATGAAACATATACAGTAAATATTCTCTAGTGCGGTTTCGTTTTTGCGCTGTCCAATTTGTCCTGATAATAGAAATTCCTCATTTGGGAAATGAGCATGGTACATGTCCTTTATGAACCTGCAAGTATGTTGACAAAATTGCACGTGTAACAACACAATCAATAAAATACAAAAATATACTGTCCAAAAACTTTATATAACAAAAACTGCAATACAGATGTATCCAAAAAAAATCACAACAGTAAAATACGTACAGTATTTTAATGTTTATTTTTTTTTTCTGTCTTGGGAAAAAATGTGTCTATTTTGGATTGTTTGGTTGGATGCATTCTTTGGTTTATGACAATGTTTGCCTGCGTGTCATAGTTTTCGTGCTAGTTGCAAGTAACTGTCCCGTTGATCACCGATGTCTGGTAATTCTTGTGCATACTGATCGATTTGTTGCCATTTGCATTGCTTCCTCGCTGGATGGTGGCTTGTCATCAGGAGTTGAATCGATGCCTTGTTTTTTAAAGTTTCGTAGATTTGCGTCTTTCCGACTCCAAGTGCCTGCTGGATGCTTTTTCTTTGTGTCCAGCCTCGCTCAAACGGATGCATTTCACTCACTCCGCTCCAGTCATGACAGCTCTTCTGCGTTTCGATGCTATGATCTACACGACGTAAGTGAATAAAGTTAAAATCTTTCGCAATTGCAGTCAAACGCACGCCAATAAAAACTCACTTACACGTCGTCCTTTCGAATCTGATTGTTGAAAAACGCGAAGTGAAAATGTGTCTCGGTGTCGTCGTTCCGTAGCATCGGGTGGGCGTTGCGTGTATTTAAGCTCCCGCGGCATGACGTCTCAATCCGGGTTACGGGTAGTGGAATTTCCGCTTACGTAAGTTCCGGTAACATGTAATATCGCAGTCAAAATGTTAATGCACAGGCTTTTGTTCCGGGTGAAGGATATTCCTTTTCATAGAATTCCGGGGATGGGAATATTTACTGTAACTACAAATAAACGCATTATAGGGCGCACTGTTGGCTTTTGAGAAAACTGAATGCTATTAGGTGTGCCTTATAGTGCGGAAAATACGGTACAGTGGTTGGTAATCGTAGCTCTAGTACCGTATTGGCCCGAATATAAGACGGTGTTTTTTGCATTGAAATAAGACTGAAAAATTGGGGGCCGTCTTATATTCGGGGTCTAGACATTATACCCATTCACGACGCTAGATGGCGCCAGATATCATTGAAGCAAATGCTGAACTTGACTCCCCAGGCCAAAGTGAACCCCTGTCACGAAGAATAAAAATAAAAATAGCGGTACCACGAAGAAGAAAATAAAAAATAGTGTTAAAAAAGAAAAGAGAAGAAAATAATAGAAAAGATAACAGAAAATGGAGAAACATAGCGACAATCTGGAGAAAAGTGGGTCGAAGATCAGCCAGGTTAACCGCCAGCTGAGGAGAAGTTACGATGCAATGTACATTTCAAAAACCAGAAGCCATTCATTTACGAATGTGATTGCACTTTAGTTTACATATTTAAATGTTCAGATATTAAGATTTGAATGAGGCAAAATAACATGCTTTTTCTCTCAAATATATTGTTCATTTGTTTCAGATATACTGTAATTATTTTCTGTATAAAAATTAATTTGGTGTTCAAAAAGTCTTTTTTCAAACTTGAGTCTTGAAAAAGAGGGTGTTGTCTTATAATCAGGGCCGTCTTATATCCGGGCCAATTCGGTACTTATTACTGTCAAATGTGCAGTATTTGCAACATACAGCACAGATGAAATTATTTCCCTCTCAAACAGACAACATACTCAGTGCTGATGAACATGTTGAATGCCTTTTGATTCCTTCATCTGCTTCGCATTTCTATTTTAAAGTCATAAAATGACTGTAAATCTGTTGCATGTTTTGCTGTTTTGCATTTCTTCACTTGTAACGTTTTGAATCAGTCGTGTAAGCATCACAATGATTCAACTGAGCCCCGTAGCATTGATGGGTTTTTTTTTGTTTTTTTTTTCCAGGTTGACAATAAAGGAAATCATCTTTTGGTTCACGAAGAGTCATCCATCAACGTGCCCGCAATTGCAGCTGCCCATGTCATCAAACGCTACATTGCACAGGCTTCAGACGAGCTTTCCTTTGAGGTGACACCAATACGCTCCCAATCTCTCTTGCAGACTTTCTGACAGTACACAGAGAGAATGCATTCCATTCAACTTTATACAGTGATCAAGAGGGAAAAAAAATACTGGAAACTAGTTGGCTCTTCCGGTAAAAATGCTCAACTAACAGCTGAAACTAAAGCTGGATCGCAAGCCTGAAAATCTAGTCGTTTTAAAGCAATTATTGTGGAAATATCGTACTGGATTTTTTACAAAGTGACAAAAACCTATTTCCTCTTCTCTCCAGGTTGGTGACATTGTGTCAGTGATTGACATGCCTCCGAAAGAAGACACCACATGGTGGAGGGGGAAGCATGGCTTTCAGGTGTGCCATTCAAAACATCATCATAGGCTACCTTTACATACATGCAGTGAATATTCAGGTTGCTGGGTACCATTTCATGCTGGTACCATCTCAAGACATCATTTGTCATGTGAATGCTCCAGAAATTCAAAGTCGTAGTCATTGGCGTTCTGAACTTGTGGCAGTTGATATATCAAGAATTGAAAGGCTTCTTCTAAACTCCATACGCGCTTACCTGTCACTCAGCAAACCCGTACAGTTTAATTTGTTGTTGGTATTCTGCTGCCTATATGTGTACAAAAAACAATCAATGCCTCATTAAATTTGATTGAATCACATTACTGTATACAAAGTACAATGTGTACACATTTTATGGGGAGGTTTTTCTTGAGGTGGGTGGGGGGGTTACCGTATTTTCCACACTATAAGGTGCACCTAAAAGCATTCAATTTTCTCAAAAGCCGACACTTCGCTGTTTAATCCGATCGGCCTGATATATGGATCAGTAATCTGATTTCTTGGATATAGTATTTTAACTCACTCAAACCCTTTGGCTTGACTGCACTGTAGTAATAGTAAAAAAATGGCCAGCAGGCGGCAGTGGTGCAAAAGTCCACCATTGTTCAATTTGCACTTGTTCATAGTTCAATAGTTTTGTTGTGTGCAAATAAATTATTTTGCTCTAAAAACATTTTTTGTAATGTTGTTTTGTAGGAGGAACACATTATTCAGGTATTTGAGCTGTCACAAATGCAAAAAATAGTGTCAAACTTGAAATTATGCTCGAAATGCATGCTTTTACAAAAAGCTAATTTTCTGAAGAAAACCGGCCATAAAACTTGGCAATTTTCTATGCTGATTACGAACGAACGGAGAAAGATAGAAACAAACTTTTTTTCTGCTGAAAGAAGAGAGTCTCAACTTTCTTCTGACTGGTCGCACGTTTATATAGCCGTAGAACAGAAAATTATGTGGGCCTTGCAAATCAGTCAAAATTCAGTAAAATGTGAGGGATTGAGGGGGTTGCTCCAGTGAAAAAGGGTGGTATTCAATGAGTTAAATGTTCTGATGTTCAGCACTTTGTTAAAGCTGCAGCGGATGTGAAAGCTCTATATAAATAAAGCTGATTAAACCCTTTAGCATAGCCGCATCTCTTGGAGTCATAAAGCAACTCGAGCCACTATTGTAGCTGCTATTCTATGCACCCTATAATGTGATGCGCCTTATATTTGAAAACCATTTTAAAATAGGCCATTCATTTAAGGTGCGCCTTATAATCCGAATCACCTCATAGTGTGGAAAATACGTTAATTTTGTAAACATACTTCTGTGTTTGTGTACCGTATTAAAGTACGTACGTCCCATCACAACTTTACAGGAGCAAAGCGTATTCCACTAAATTGCTGTGACTGGTGAAACTTGTCTCGGAGCACGTGATAGCTTCTCCAGCTAACATACGTAGCTTAGCACAGCTTGTTCTGTCAACACATCACTAAGCAGTGATTGAATATATTACGTACGCAATTATTGTGGGATAAGAATACCAGGTGAGCAGGACAGTCGCAGTTGGATCTTTTATTATTTATTTTTTTTTTTTTTAAGTCCCCACGTCCACTGTGGGCCATCGGAGTAGCCTAAATGGGTGCGAGAGGCACTTGACCCGGTAAGAGAGCAAAACATCAGGCCCTGGCTTCTACAAAATCTCCCTATTGTTTACTTTTAAGTGAGTTTAGTGTTAGTATACATCAACTTTGGCCAATTTATTTGTGGATGCATGCTTTCTACCTGTTTTGAAATTGACATTTAAACCCATGGTATACTGTACATTGAAACTGGTCACCAACCCATTCCTAACTGGAAGATAGTGGTCAAACCTGCCTAAAAAAAACCCCAAAAACAAAAATAGTCAAACCATAAATGTTTATGTAAAAGACAGTCAAGCCTACATATAAATGACTGAACCCAGTGTACTCTTTTATATTGAAGATCCCTGTGCAGTCATGAACCCTTTTTAAAACCATGTCTGAACTTTCTCTCACCCTCTGCCCCACTTTCTCTGCACTGCCCTTTTTGAACATACTTGGCTCTTTGCCTTCAAGAAGTCTGACATTCTAACGCACTCCCGGGGTTACAGGCAACAGGAAGTTTCTCATTAGTTCGATGCTATTCCTGAAGCGTGGTTGGTTGGCAAGAATCTACAGAGAGCTTTGTCTTGTCAGTTTAATTCAAGTGTGAAGTAAACTTAGCCAACCATCTTTTGAGTAATACTTCGAGTTAAAACTATTTCAAGCATACTTGCGTTTTTTTTTTTTTAACGCAACCACCCAGGTTCATAGCTAGATCATCACAGCTCGATATATCAACGCGCTGAGCAACGAAAATGCTTTTGTTCGTCAATCATTGGTGAGTGATGTGGTTTATAGAATTCCGAGTCGGCAGCAAGCCATCGAACTGCATTGTTGATTGTCCAGTTAATGCTCTTTGCCATTGGTTTCGAGTTATTCGGCGAAACCCATAGACGCTGTGTGGCGATGCACTGTTCATATTCAAGCAAACAGTGGTTTGAGTGGCCAAAAGAAAAGAATAGGGCACATAAATGGACCAGAAAATTGAAATGATACAGTGTTCATTCTGGCTAAGCGAATTAATTTCACGCCGGTGTTGACGAACGTTCTTTGTTACCAGCACTTCAAAAACCTCTGTTTTCTCAACCGGATTTGCAAAAATGGCAGGTGTGATAATCAATGAATAACTCTGGCTGTTGTTTATGAAAACTTTTGATTCAAAATATTATATGAGTGCATGGATGGAATCCTTTGTAACGGTTTGCGACTAACAATGCTGACGATATAATGTGTGGAGTGGCCGACAACGTAACTGAACGACGTTAGCAATGACAATGCAGGACACCAATCCACTAAAATATGTGCTCTCAATACTAGCGGGAATGCTTGGACCAAGTAGCTAAACCCATCGTGCACAACTTACAGCACGGCGCAGCATCGAATTGCAAACAATAGCGCTAGGCTAATAACCGCAGCCTATATAGCCTCGCATATTTCCAGTCCCTAGGGGTCTCGTCTCCATTCCATGTCCAGCCGGTGTGAAGTAAACTTAGCCAACCATCTTTTGAGTAATACTTCGAGTTAAAACTATTTCAAGCATACTTGCGTTTTTTTTTTTTTAACGCAACCACCCAGGTTCATAGCTAGATCATCACAGCTCGATATATCAACGCGCTGAGCAACGAAAATGCTTTTGTTCGTCAATCATTGGTGAGTGATGTGGTTTATAGAATTCCGAGTCGGCAGCAAGCCATCGAACTGCATTGTTGATTGTCCAGTTAATGCTCTTTGCCATTGGTTTCGAGTTATTCGGCGAAACCCATAGACGCTGTGTGGCGATGCACTGTTCATATTCAAGCAAACAGTGGTTTGAGTGGCCAAAAGAAAAGAATAGGGCACATAAATGGACCAGAAAATTGAAATGATACAGTGTTCATTCTGGCTAAGCGAATTAATTTCACGCCGGTGTTGACGAACGTTCTTTGTTACCAGCACTTCAAAAACCTCTGTTTTCTCAACCGGATTTGCAAAAATGGCAGGTGTGATAATCAATGAATAACTCTGGCTGTTGTTTATGAAAACTTTTGATTCAAAATATTATATGAGTGCATGGATGGAATCCTTTGTAACGGTTTGCGACTAACAATGCTGACGATATAATGTGTGGAGTGGCCGACAACGTAACTGAACGACGTTAGCAATGACAATGCAGGACACCAATCCACTAAAATATGTGCTCTCAATACTAGCGGGAATGCTTGGACCAAGTAGCTAAACCCATCGTGCACAACTTACAGCACGGCGCAGCATCGAATTGCAAACAATAGCGCTAGGCTAATAACCGCAGCCTATATAGCCTCGCATATTTCCAGTCCCTAGGGGTCTCGTCTCCATTCCATGTCCAGCCGTTGGGGCACATTTTCCGCATCCTGAGCATCTGGCTCGTACATGTTCGGTCCAACATACATCTCTTCAAACACCCCTCAGATAAGTGACATAGAAATATTTGATTTGAGATTTTCTAAAATGACTTCACACTTGACCTTTATAGCTCATGCGTGGTTTATGTATGGAAATATACTGCTGGTGAACATGGACAGCGTTGGCGTTATACTGTACCTTCGCTCAACTTGGTTGAAGCTAAACATTTTTGGAATGATCTGAACATGGCTCATATGTGTTGATTTTGCTGGAAGTACATTTGGCAGTTGAGAAACTAAAATTCAATAATTGTGATTTATGTCTATTTGAATTCATTCATTAGTGGTTAGTTCCTCTGCTGGTTACATGTAAATGAAGGGTAAATAAACCAAAAACAGAAATTGGGTAAGCAAAACAAAAAGTATTATGTTTGAACGGAGTTCCAAACCTTTTTTTTTTTTTTTTTTTTTTTTTTTAATGTTTAACTTTTTAAATGAGTACGCAACTCAACTGGAAACATTTTGAAATGAATTGTTGTGGGTCTTTATGAGTTAATTCATATTTTTGTTGCAGCTATGATGCATATAAGATCTCCAATCTACAAAAAGTGCTTCCTATAGGACACGGGTGTTGGGCCTCAGTGGAGATCTGCAGTCTTTGTGCTCCAAGACTAATTTTAATTCTGGTTTGTTTGATATTTTCTCCCACTCCCTCCAGGTTGGCTACTTTCCCAGTGAGTGTGTGGAGCTCATAAATGATAAAGTGCCACAGTCCATGACCAACTCTGTGCCCAAGCCAGGTACTGCTCTCCTTAACGTTCAAACCATTTAGTGAAATGTTGTCAGAAGGGAATAATCGTTGATGACAGTTGCGAGATAAGGGCTGCGTTTTCTGGAAGTAGTTCAGGATGCGTTTGTATATGTGCGTGTGTGTGTGTGTGTGTGTGTGTGTGTGTGTGTGTGTGTGTGTGTGTGTGTGTTATGCCTCAGGCAAACCCTTGGTTTATTTCAACAGTTTTTGACTCAGAATTCTATGAATGTATGGTATACCTAATTTGAATATACACAAGCCAATAGGTATGTTAAACTATTACTGAGATATACAAATCCATACGTTACAAATCCTAATAACATAACGTTTGTGATTGAACATTTGGGAACTCGCATACAAATTTCAACGCCAAAGACTGATTCATTGATGATGACTTTCATTCACAAGAATCTGGCCGGCCTTGGAATGAGACTTGGAGCCAGATGCTAACCATCTGATGTCATGACAAAATGATAATGCTGTAAAAAAAAAGAAAAAAATAAGACCACCAATGCTACAAATTGCTAGTTTCCGGATTTTCCGGTGCCTGAAGCACCTGACCGATCAGATGGATAATAAATACTTCTCATGATATTGTAATCCGTTGTAGCACATGGACGACCACATGTTAATATTTTAATTGATATACCTGTACATTCTCCCACTTTGGTGCACACTGCTTGTCTGGGTTACTTGCACATTTATTTCCACAATTTGCCACTTCATCCACGATTGAGAATATTTTAATATTAATCAAAATAGTTGTTGTTTTTTCCTCTGATTGCTCAGATATTTGATTTTTGGGTTTTTTTTTAATACAGATAGCCACTATTTAAGGTTTAGTTTTTGAAACTCCGCGGCTGTCAAAAGCAATTTTATGATTAATGGGCTGACCAAGGCTTGATTGTCATTGTCATTCATTGTCCGATGCACAACGAATATTGCACTGCATTACAGCCCGCATTGCTTGTTCTCACTGCTTTGATGCATCCTGAATACCGATGTCTCATCGCACACGATTGAGCCGTATGTATGTGGGTAACTTGCATGTGTCTTGATATGTCGCATTTGACTCTGACTCCTCTGCCTCAGCGTCCCCGTGCTCTGGCCTGCCGCCCGCTTCATGGAGTCTCTTCCCTCCCTGTGCGTGTTGGTATAAAATTGCTTCGTCCTGCTCCATGCATTCCTCCCTCACTAGCGCACTTAGACATATAAACTGTGATTGCATTGCAGTTTGTCAGATTTAACTTAATATTGGATACAATGACATTGTTGGAATCTAAGACTTGAGTAAACGATGGCTGTTTTTTTTTTTCTAACGTCAAGTGCTTCTCTCCCTCTGCTGCTTCTCTCATGTCTCCATCCATCCGTCCATCTTTCTGTTGGTCCATCCGTTCATCGGGATGCATGCAGATTTGGAGATGGAGAGTGTAATACAGGACAATGCATGGGTGGCCGACCCGCTTAACCACTACAGCCTAAGTTCAGGTAGAAAAGCCTCTTGGTGTGCTGCCCGAAACTAACTCCAACCCGACAGCAATGTTTATTTTGTGCAACTCTCATAACACATAGTTTGTATGGAGTTAAAAATACAGTGGAAACTGTAAATTTGACTGCAATCGATTCCGCAACACTGGTCAACACCCCCCTCTGTCCCAGTCTCAAATCATCTCTCCCCAGGGAAATAAATGGACGTGCAATTAATCCGTTCCAGACCCCACCAAGCCCACCCAAAATTAATTTATTACATGTTTTTTCATAAGATGAGTGCTAACATTTCCTCTCCACATAACCTTCAAACATGGATAACACAAACACAAAACATGACGATAACTAATGAATTGGCTTTCCTTCTTCTTCTTCTTCTTCTTGTGTGGGGTCTATTGACAGTTAGCAAACCATCTTTACGGCACCATCAACTGTATACAGCCTCCAGCTGTATACAGCCACCAACTGATATTGTCCTTCCACTTTAAAGAAACCAATGTGAATTGATGGTGACTGGGTGTGGCCGCCTTGTCGCAGTGTGTGTCGGAAGCGCATTTGTATCTCAAATTTAGCTCATGTCACATAACAAAAAAAGAAAATTGGTCAAGTGATGTCTCATGTCTTGAAAATGTTTCAGGTCAAGGCACTCATATCTCAAGGCACCGCTTTACATCTCATTAATCTGGTCTAGAGTCAAACTTTCTTGATCATAAAACCTTTATTAACTGTACGGGTTGAGTTGATATTTCAACAACCACAACTGTTACACAAGTGTATAATTACACAAGTAGTTATACAAGCAGTATAATCATTTTAAAAAGAAGACGTGTACTGTACATTTACCCTTTTAAGTGCTGACTATGCAAGTTCCTTCGTGTAAGCAAGTGCAACTCATACTGTGGGGAGCATTCCTCTTTTTTTCATTATTGTGCTCAAATTATACTGAGAAGCCCTGACAGAGATGTGCGTACCAAACATCTGACCGCGTGCATAATTTGCCAACAAGACCAAGTCAGATTTAATGGTACCTCTCTTAGTGTCATACACAATGATGGTTCAATCTAAATTATAGTGAGTGAGCATATAGAAATGCTAGTTCAATTCTAAATTGTACAATCTTTAGGTTCAAAATTGGAAGTTCCACCATAACAGAAATCAACCTAATGATGCTCCACATACCCATAAATGTTTGTGACCTTCCAAAAACATTTTGTATCAAGTGGTAAATTAAACTCTTCATCCCATCTGGTTGTTGCATCATAATGGTATATGTAAGTCCATGAGAAAATAGACATCTTTTATGCATACTATATATTTTAGGTTTGACAGAATAATTCTTCCAGGGAATTATCAAATGCAATTTGTATATAAGAGACGAAAACCCGAATGTTGCTGAATATAGTAAATGCGTCTCTACTTTGAAATCGGTATTCACGGGAGAGAACCAACTTCTGTTCCCAGCTTTCAGTTCTCTGTCTTGGTCCCCTAAAGGTATATGCAAATGACTTCAGGGATGAGCCAGGTTACTGGAGCATTTCTAAAAGCTCCTTAACGTATCCTGTGTCTGGATGAGGTCCAGCTGTTTGTCTGTTTGGTCGACACTGAAAGATGGTGGTAGGGGTGTCATGGTCCTGGGTCCTGACTAGCCGTGATTTATTTAATCCTTTCACAGCAAGGGAGGGGGGCAGGGAGGGAAGCGGCTGTAAACCCATCCATTGAGTGGTAAGCTTTGTTCTGCAATAGTATGAATCGCTGTTTCCCTCTCCATGGCGACGAAAAGAGCACATTCCTGTAGGGATCTACAAGTATTGAAAAAAAAAAAAAAATACTCTCTCTTCCGAGGTTCAATTTGCGCTTTCCGAACAATTGCCCCAGTGTGATGATGGAAACTTTACCATCCTCACAATGCAAACAGGTTGTAGTTGCCACTCACTTGATGATGCAAATGGATAGTCAGCGTTCTTTTCTTTTGACATGCCAGTTGCTGACCCAGATGTGGAGCAAACCCTTCATTTCTACGCCTATTGTCATGTCTGGGGACCTGTGATTTGGGCAGCTGCTTGAGCATAAACTGAGTGAGCTCAAACAGCTGCTCATGTGAACGAGGGAGGAAGTCATTGAATAGAGAACGTGTGAGAGACTGATTTGTTCCTGCAGTTCCCAAGGATCCCGGCTCATTTCCTGGTGCTCCAGCTCTGAGCTGTGAAATTCTCGAGGTCCCTTGTGTAACTTGTCTCTCCACATGATTCATTTTAACGACTGAAGTTTGGTGGAGGCTGGTGCTGGTGGTTCTTAACTTGCTGCATATGTCAAAGCTGGGAGTTTTTTTTTTCCCCCCATTATTATTATTTTGTGGGATTTTTCACATCGCATTGCACTCAACTCATTCCGTAATGTGGTGTTGGGCAACATGGCAGAGGGCTTCTCGCCCCATTTGTCCTGTAGGTGACGCGGTGAGCACTTGTATCAAAGGTCAACTCCACCCCTCTACCGCACTGTGTTTACAATGTGCCTTGCATGCTGACTCTCGCTGACAAGTTTACCACATGCTGCAGAGCTTGATGTTCTTCCATTCTGAAAAGGAATGAGGAATTCTAATTGAATTCACCCTTTTTTTTTTTTTTTTTTTTTTTTAAATAACAGAATTTGATCTGGCTCGCAGGGTTTATTGGTATACAGTACGTAGCATACGCATAAGCTGTGAATGAGGAGCATTGTCATTTTTGCGCTGATTGTACAAAGTTGTGGTCCATACTTGGCCATTATTGTTTGGCAGATTCGTTGGAATTCTGAACCACGAAACAAAAGCCATAAATTTGGTCACAGCATGACCAACGTTGCCTTCCATTAAAAGAAAATGACAAACGAGGACGTGAAATCATTTCAAAGGATGTGAATGTCAAGTTGAAGTCACATGAAGTGGAAGAGTCCGACTGCAGTCTCATGATCCTCACCATCGACAAATCAAATTAGCTTTACTCAACATAAATCTTGCACAACTAATTTCAAGAATGACAGGAATTCTTGAGAATCAGTGGGGCCTCAATGTCAGAGAAAGTTGAAAGAAACTAAAAATGTGTACAATTAAAGTACCGTCTATTCCTCACTAAAAGGCGCACTGGATTATGAGGCGCACCTTCAATGAATGGCCTATTTTGTAATTTTTTTCATATATTGCACGCACTTGACTATAAGGTGCAATCTACAATGCATCCACTAGAGCTACAGGTACGTGTTTGTCCATCTCTCCGTGCCTTCTCTTCTTCCGTTAGACTCGAGAGGCGTTCATGACCACCTCCAAAAAAACGTAAATTAACGATTACTTCAGTGAAACTACGAAAATTGAAAATACAGTAATTCATCAAAACAGAAAATCACAAAATAAATTCTGTAGCCCCCCCGACAGAATTTATTCGGGCATTTCCTTGAGCGTAGCTGCAACAGAACGTTCAGATGTCAGTAAATTGGAGGAGACTGGACTGTCTCAGAAGTGTTTGTTATTTATTCCTTTGTTGTGTACTGTATTCACAAACGAGGAAATCACAAAATAAATTCTGTAGTGGGGCCATAGAATTTATTTTGTGATTTCCTCGCTTGATTTTCTGTTTTGATGCATTATTTTCAATTTTCATAGTTTCATTGAAGGAATCGTTAATTTACGTTTTTCCGAGGCGGTCATGAACGCCTCTCGAGTGTAACGGAAGAAGAGACGGACAAAGACGTACCTGTATTTGTTGAGACTGTGAAAACCATTAATAAAGTGTGCGTTTTGAAAAAAACACCACCACAGCGCTCCTTTTTTCGGAGCTCCAACAAAAACTTATTTAATAAAGCAGCGACACAGTTCACTGAACCAACAGCAACTTATAACATTGTAAGCATGTCTCCGGCAAGGAGCCATCTTGGGCTCGACATATTACGGTAATGACCATACATAAGGTGCACCGGATTTTAAGGCGCACAGCTTTTAAGAAAATGGAAGACTTTTCGGTGCGCCTTATAGTGCGGAAAATACGGTACTGTATTTGTAGTTGGAAGTCTTCAAGCTTTATTATGGGGTAAACTTGTCAGTAATTTAAGGGTACTATACTATATCTTCTTTATATAAACCAGGGGTGTCAAACTCATTTCACATGGTGGGCCGCATACGGCCTGGGTAGATGTCAAGTGGGCCGGACCATTAAAATGATACCATACTTTGCTAGAAATAACCAAAACAATATGTCTTTCCTTTGTTTTGGTATAAAGAAGCACAAGAACATTAGGAAAATGTTGAAATTAAATGAACATATCTTTTACAAAACATTTCATGAAGCACCTTACATTTCCTTCGACAAATGTGCAATTTACTTTTATCATTCACATATATGCATTGCAACTGATCCCACTGATTGTACAAACTTTAACAAGTAATTGGTTTTGAAAAATATAGTAATGCACTTTAAGATTAAACGAGATTTATAAAGAAAGGAAGTTTTAAACCATTTACACGTGCATATAAAATCTAAATGTAATCCCTGCCTACACCTTACAAACTAAGGAGCGTGCTATTAAATGTGTAAATGTGAGAGTGCTATTGATAGCGTCTGCTGTCATGGGTCTGTCTCAGTGATGGACTGAGGCTGCTGTTGTCTTCTTCTCTGATCAAAACAGTGTCCCCTAGCGGATACTCAATGAATTGCACCTTATTAAAAATATTTATTCTGTGTTTTTTATGCATTTTCTTCACTTTTAAATTATCCTGTGGGGCCTGATTGAACGGCCCGCGGACCGTATGTTTGACACCAGTGCTTTACATAATCATCTCGCGGGCCGGATTAAAGTCCTTTGCGGGCCGGATCCGGCCCGCGGGCCGTACGTTTGACACCCCTGATATAAACCAAACCTGTTGGACTTCTTATAATAGTTTTGTGAGTGTTTTGGATTTATTCTGGTGGCAAACATGAAAACCAAATACAGTAGGCTTGTCAGGGAGAGTCGGTCATGGGTAAACTGGGCTCAGGATTCATTTAAAACAAGTGCTCTTTCCAAAGCAATGGATCAGCATAGTTCATTGTCAGTAAATGTTTGGATTATATTTTTCTGACTATATGTTGCTCTGGAGTACAAGTCATAGTCACCAGTAAATAAAATACATCATGAACAATAAAAAATAAAATAAAAAAAGCGTACAAATCGTTTCAGACTATAACTCGCATTTTAGGGGTGAATGTATTTCACAAAAACAGAGATCAGCATTTTGGCTCTCAGGAAGTCCGGTCCAGCCAGATGCTCAAAACGCTGACCCACTTCGAGAGTCTATTTTTTTCCCCCCTCTTAACGATCAATCAGTAGCTTTCACTGCTTATAATAGAGCAAACATACTGCAGAGATAAAATAAACAACTTTACTGAGATTTGTTCTGTTCTTAGTGAAAAATAGCCGTCGCAATCACTTCCTCTGTGTGACATGCCAACACGCCCATGTAATCAAAATCCCTTTATCGCCTTAAAATGCATCCATTTCAAAAACACTTATCACGAGCAGAATGTCAATGCAACACCGTTTAACCGACTTCCACGCTGTCCATAATGTGACGTTGGCAGAAACCATTACGTTGCACGTCTTCTCTGTCCAAGAGCTACCTCCCACGATTTAAAACTGTAATCTACTTCCACCAGAATGACCTAAAAGGAAGTTGAGCCGAAATTTCAAGAGGATCACTGTAAAGTCCGATATTATTTTTGAAGTGGTTCGTTTGTCAATACTAAAATCAAGTTAAATCACTAATTGAGGACACAAACAAGACTACTTCATTACGCTGACGTGCTGCCAGCGTTTAGCGGCGGCTTCAGCATTAGCTGCTAGCAGCAAATTCCCTCTTGGCTACTTGGATTACATTAAAGGCAGTTAAATGAATGCACATTTTAATGCTTAGAGCCTGACACAGTTGCCATTTCTACTTATTTAACAAAACAGGCTTACTCAAATGGGTTGTTTAAACCAGCAAAATCGGTACTATGCTTCTAATAACACTTCGATGGGTAGATTTGTTTAAAATCGTGATAGTAAGTTATGATGATAGAATATCCTCAAAAAATATGTTTCTCCTAATTTTTAAAGGTGTTATTTATTTATTTTGACTGATATCACCGATTAAGGCCACAGTATCATCTTGAATTTAAATTGTGCCGTCATTTATAAACATGTCAGGACTGCTCGCATGAGCTGTACACTTTTAACAGAAGTTGAATTTACAATCATCTAACTTGTCTTTATTATTACTTTGTACACATCTTAAATAATTTAAGATGTTAACAAATGACTGTGATTATAAGAGCCGCTGCTTGCTGCTGCAATATGCAGTGATTTACAAATGATTTGATTCATCGACTAATCGCGACAACTCTATCTGGCAGCCCCAGTGTCGAACATGGTTTCCAGTTTTATTGGTCACGCTTAATAAATAAAATAGATTTACAGTACATAGCTAACTAGCTAGATATTTTTTTCATGCTAGTTGCATGCATTATTTCTTTAGTGTATTCTTGTGCGTGACTCTGCACGATTTGAAAGGCGCATGGTGGAGCTGCCAGGCATTTAATATTTTGCAAAGCCAACAGCGAATAAGTTGCAGTGTTCATATGATACTGAAATGTAACCATATATCACAGGACGGCCATTGTTCACCATCCAGAGGTAATTTTCTACATATCATTGGTAAATTGTACCTGTTTTTCAACAAATTATCTTTGCATGAATATGGTGAAACTGTCCATGTGTATGTGCGTGTGTGTGTGTGTGTGTGTGTGTGTGTGTGTGTGTGTGTGTGTGTGTGT
>NW_017806277.1:620960-686194 GCF_001891065.2 Hippocampus comes | reverse complement strand
GAAGCCATAAGGTTGAAATGCGCGCCCTGCCACTGATATATATATATATATAGATATATCTATATATATATATATATTATATATATAGATATCTATCTATCTATCTATCTATATATATATAGAGAGAGAGAGAGAGAGAGAGAGAGTGAGTGAGTAAGATTTATAGGGGGAGGGGCTGTGCTCTCGGTATCGAGCGCTTCAATATGAAACATTGGAGTACCACTACATTCAACAATCGCCTGCAAACAAAGTGCTAAGTGAACGTAATCTATTTATAGCTCACTGCAGGGAGGTTCGATTGCAAGCATTTGTCATTTTTACCTAGTTTTGAACAAGTTCGTTTTCGTAGAGAGAGAGAGAGAGAGAGAGAGAGTGAGTGAGTAAGATTTATAGGGGGAGGGGCTGTGCTCTCGGTATCGAGCGCTTCAATATGAAACATTGGAGTACCACTACATTCAACAATCGCCTGCAAACAAAGTGCTAAGTGAACGTAATCTATTTATAGCTCACTGCAGGGAGGTTCGATTGCAAGCATTTGTCATTTTTACCTAGTTTTGAACAAGTTCGTTTTCGGGCTCTCATATCAAACTCCTCGACCATATTTTCAATCGGTTCAGTGTAGTACTGTGTTATAACCCACGCGGTCAACCATTACCACGACGATGTGGCCGGCGATAAAAACAAGGTGGACACTTTTTCACACCCGATTGTGATCCATTTACGCTGGTGGTTCTTTTTCAGTTAAAAACTCCGAAACGTTTTTTTTTCAATGTCCTATCCCCGAGGACTGATCTCAAATTTTCCATTTTTGTTGAAGTACTTGAAGGCAGCACGAGTTGGCAAGTAAACTAATTCCTCAGCGCAGGCGCGCGCACGTCTTGTAGTAGCACGCGTGTGAATGTGAAGATATTAGCTGACAGAGCAAATAGGACACCGTGCTCTCCGTCTGTCTTTTCGCCAGAGCTTTTTTTTTTCTTTTTCAACATTGACATCTAGTTTACGAATTTAGGATTGGTCAACTTTTGTACAGTTTTACGCCCGTGGAAGAAAAAGACGAGCGTGGGATTGGACTTTATTCGGTATAGATAGAGTCCCGGTGCGAGTTTAGTACTGTAGTGTCGAAGTAAGGTAAGAAGTTATACTTGAATTATGCCGTTATATCGGAGTAAGTTATCATAGTAGTCCCTAAATGTGCATTTCAGAGTACTACGTCCTTGTAATTAACTCTTTGTTTGGCGAAAGAAGTGGCCGATTTGAACTTTGGAGTGTTCGAATGAATCGTCTTGCTGTCGATAGGAAATTTGGGCAATACCTTCTTTCTATTTACAATTGATCCCAAAATTTAATTACTGTTCGTTTCTTTCACCTACAAAGAAATGCATCATCACGATTGAAGTTTCGAGTTGCACAGTGCATTCTAAATCGTTTACAGTATTTTATCTTTACATTACGGTTCATCATCTTCTACCACAAAGTTCACAGCCAATCGAGTAACTGGGTCACAGGGATTTAGTGGCGTGTAAACGCTGTTTTAGCTCTCGGAATGTTAAATATTAAATTACTCCTGATGCCATGCCATTGTTGATGGATACGTGATAATCACTCCAGCAAATGTCTGTCATGTGTTTTTGTGCCCTGAAATCTGTTGATAGAAGGGAATACTTGTTATTGTTGCAATAGTACAGCGTAACACAATGAGGTTAGCCGCTCTGTTAAATGCATAAAGACCACCAGGAAATAATGACCAAAATTAGTGTTGAGTCCCCATTGATTGTCAGTGATCCTTTAAAAATCTGGAAGGGTTGTTATTGGACACTTGGCTGCTTTTGTTCAAATAAGGTCAGTGATACTCATGACTGCTATTCAGTGCTTAGGTATGTGACAATTCACTAGTGTCAAGGAGCAAAACAGTATTTCAGTTTTGTAAATATCTTAAGAATTAAGGAAATTATAACACATAAAAGGGTGCAAAAAGCAGGCCAAAATGCTCCCCTGCACCCCCCACCCCCTGCTATTTAGACTACCAAATTATACCATACTGTGTAATTTGCTTCCGGAGTGCACACATTTTATGAAACTTCTTCATTTCCCCATATACCTCAAAGTTATGTAGTATAGGTTGATATAAATGTGCCAGCGAGCTTTCAACACTTTTGAGTCTGTCAAAGATGAGTTATCCCGCCGTGCGTGCGCTAAACATTGAAATTCTGCATGAAAATCATCAAATTTGAAAACAAGGCGACAGAACAGATTCCACTGTGCATTGTATATACACGTATAAGCAGAAAACACATCTTTAACAAGCCAGAGGAGTGCAAAACAGAACCGCGCGGCATTATCACACGAAAATGGCCTCAAAAATTGGGAACAAGTCAGTTGTTATATTCCAACTGTGCTGTTGTTTACACACTGTTTTTGCAATGTGCAGACAGGAAATGTTAATGTCGTGTGTGTGTGTGTGTGTGTGTGTGTGTGTGTGTGTGTGTGTGTGTGTGTGTGTGTGTGTGTAAGCACCAGGGTTTGGGAGGGTTACTTTAAAAATGTATTCCAATATAGTTGCTAGTTACTTTGTTTTTTGGGTTTTTTTGTATCATGAGCACATAAACCCAGTACATGTATTCCGTTACTCCTTAAGCCTGGTAAACAGCATTGTTTTTTTTTTTTTTGGTTTCTGTGGGTGTACTTGTTCCATGGCCTTTATCACGAGAGATTGTAATGAATCAAAACAAAATAGACATTTGCACTTAAAGACAAACCCAGTATGGACTGTCTTCATTCATTTTTGCGGAAGCATACATTATTAAGAGAATATTTTCCTTTTTGGTGAATTGACAGTCAGACATTTGCTACACAAACCTTTCCAAGGAGAGCTGTTCCTTTCCCACTCGGGCACCGACAGTAACTGGGTGTGTACAACTGTTGAATCCAGAGGGGGTTTCGGCCAGTGAATAGACCTAGCCCATTTAAGACGATTATGTTGATTTTTGTATTCAGGGCAAGGTGGCACCTAGTAGCTGTATCAGATAACTCAGGCTCCAGCCTTTTCTTTGTCTCTGTGGAGTCGCTCTGAAACATCACTGATGCGTTTCTATGGAGCTGGAATTTTCCTGCCCAACTGCTTCCTCTGAAAAGTCTCTCTCTGATTACATTGACAGGGCTGTGGCTTTTGGGTTGAAGCGGGGAAAAGAATGAACATTTGCCATTACGTGGATAATTGTTTTCTGCTGTGATGCTTGGCCTCATGTCCTCGTCCCTCCGCAACCTCCCCCACTCATCATAGCCAAGCCTCAGTGGGGAAAAATTTTGTCACACGCAAGCTGCAACTTAAACCTGCCAGTGGTCCTTAGGCTACAACTCCTGTTGAGCTCTATCCTGTCTGGATTTTATCTGCTTTATATTCAAATGCCAGACCAGGGCGGCAGGCTCAAATTTCCTTACTTAGCTATCATCATCTGGATCCCCACCCTGCACCAGACTGCCACATGTCAAACATTTATGACTGCGTTTGAAATATACCATTTGATTAGAAATGACTTAGCTGTGGTTAAACGTGAATATCATTTTACTTTGGGGGTGTGGTGAGAGGCGGTTGATCCTTTTATGTTTTTGTATTGTTTTCTGTGGTTCCGTTCGGAAGTTATAATACTCCAACACCTTACTAAAGTTGTGACTTTATGGTGACATCATTTGCCTAAAAGAAGGGGTTGCATTAGAATCAAGCCAAAATTAAGCAAAAGAGACGGAACTAAGCTGCTTGTGTAGGATTTCACAGTGTAGGAGTCAAAATTGAGCTTCTGCACTTGATATAGTGGTTCTCATATCTGTCCTTCCTACTTTCCATCTTCAGTGTCTAAGAAGCATGGCAAGCTGATCACCTTCTTGCGCTCCTTCATGAAGTCCAGGCCCACCAAGCAGAAGCTGAAGCAGCGGGGCATCCTCCGGGAGAGGGTCTTTGGCTGCGACCTGGGGGAGCACCTCCTCAACTCTGGACATGATGGTGAGAGTGGCATTCCAAAACATATCGTTGATTTTGTTTTGTTCGCCGTCGGTTCTTCAGAAGTGTGATAAAAGTTATCATTCATTGTCCAGTGATACCTCTACTTATGAGCGTCTCTTCATCTGAAATGTTCAAGTTACGAAACGCCTTAGCAGGAAAATATTGCCCCTAGTTACGAAACTGGGCTGCTCCTCGCTGTTCAGTTTCCTGAACGCAACATACTAATAGCTGCTCTGCCATTGGCTACTCTCGAGCATCTTCCTGGCATCCCATTGGCTAAGAGGGACTTAACCGTATATGTCTGTATGTGTAGATAGATAAATAGATAGACATGTGTCTGGTCATTCGCCCTTCGGGCCATGAGGCGTTCCGATAGTTAATTGTGAATTGCCAGAAAAAGTGTTCACCAGTCCGGTGATCGCTTTTCGCCCTTCGGGCCATGAGGCGTTCCGATAGTTAAATGTGAATTGCCCAGAAAAAGTGTTCACCAGTCAGGTGATCACTCACTTTGCTGATGTTTGCCTTGGACATTTTTGAAGGATTGTTAAAAGCCGACAAACGCAAACGTCCTTGGTTCAGTTCTTTACAAAACGGCAGACAAAAACCACTTCTGAGAGAGAACATCAACTACAGAGGGCAAAAAACGATGAGGATGCAGTTAAAAGTTATGTGACCATCTTTATTGTTGACTTGCTTCTTTGCTTATTACATTATTCACAACTCTCATTTATTGCACAATAATCGAATTTATACATGTTTGTGGGGGGGAGACTTGGAACGGATGAGGGCATTTACATAGAAAGCGCATCTCTACTCACAAAATGTTCTAGTTAAGAACTTTCTTCCAGATCCAATTAATTTCGTAAGTAGAGGTACCACTGTACTGTATAGTTGAAAGGTCAGTACTGTTGTGCATGACCAAACCATCGCCTTCGCGTAGGCAAGCTAGTTGGCTCAGCGACAATGAGATTGACCCCCGCAAATAATTTGAGCACATTTTTTTTATTTCAGGACTACGGCTGTGTATGAAACTGGTCACCGTTTGTGTTATCAGTTCCCAAGAAGTAGCTCTCAGTTTCCGAAAGGTCGTTGACCTCTGTTTTATTGAATGGTAACAAAAAAAAAAAACAAAAACAAAAATCATTTGGTTTTATATTAACACTACGCACTCTAATCATCTCATTTACAAGCAAGGCTATAGAAGGGAGTGATCGAATATTCAGAAGACCAATTCTCATTGGAGTGGGCTGGTCAGTACCATTTTTCTCTGCTGAATTCTGAGTAATAATCATCATCATCATCAATCATCTTGATAGGATTGCATCATACAGAACCTGACTTGTACTTTGATTACCTGTCAGTAGAGCAGGGAACTGATACTGTTAGGGTCTGTTAGTTATTGGTCAACTTAGAGGTACTTTGATTAGGAGGGAAAACTATGTCACGGGTGAGAAAATATATATATTTATTTTATTTAATTTTTTTTGTCAAGTAAGTGGCGGGCATCAGCTGTGGCAGCCGTTGTTTTGTTGAATCCAATTTGAAATTGCACTGCTGCAATGATTTGGCTGATACTCAGTTGCCATTTGGTCACCGGATAAAATACATTTCAGGCCATGACAACAATCCATTGACTCGGCTTCCTGGTACGTACCACACAGTCATGTGGTCATAAATCACAGTTTGCCGTTGCTGTTGATCCTTCACCCCTGTAACTCAACAGATACCATATTAGCCTTCTCTGTTGTGACAAATGCTAACATCCGGACATGCTAAAGACAAAAGAAAGTACGTGTCATTCCTTGAATGTAAATCTGGGTCTGACTTTCCTCAAAAATCTATTTGACACAGATTATGTAGAGCTTGATGTTTGATCTTTTTTTTTCTTTTTTAATTATGAAAAAAAAATAATGGCACATGAAATGAGTGGGTTTGTTCATCCCCATTGTTCTCTGTTGTGCTGTCAAATATGTCAGTTAGTTCCCCTAAAAATATTGACTCCCCCACCTCGACTCATCTGTCTTGCTGTGTGTGGAATTTTTCAGAGGGGCAAGTGTCATCCTTGACTCTTTAAGCTGCGGGAGGCTGGGAATAGCTTGATGTTTGATCTTTTTTTTTCTTTTTTAATTATGAAAAAAAAATAATGGCACATGAAATGAGTGGGTTTGTTCATCCCCATTGTTCTCTGTTGTGCTGTCAAATATGTCAGTTAGTTCCCCTAAAAATATTGACTCCCCCACCTCGACTCATCTGTCTTGCTGTGTGTGGAATTTTTCTTTAAGCTGCGGGAGGCTGGGAACCTTTTTATACCTTATCTGCAATATCGACACAGAAAAACAAAATACCAAATTCAAATGGGTTCACCCTGGGCTGTGAAAGCACTATTCCTACCTAAATCCAGAAGCAAAAAAAAAAAGCAAGTGTGAAACACACAGCCTACAGCCTCTTTATCAAAACAGTTTCCCAAATTCATTTTAAACACACAACACGCACCATCTTTGAACTTGCAGCGCTCAGCGAACACTAGACAAATATTGACAGAATGTGTAAGTGTGTGATGAGATGCTTTTTTTTTTTTTTTTACTGTGTGCAGTTCCTCAGGTCCTCAAGAGCTGCACGGAATTCATCGAGAAGCACGGTGTGGTGGATGGCATCTACCGCCTCTCTGGCATAGCTTCCAATATCCAGAAATTGCGGTAGGAGCCTCATGGACCCCGTTTATATATATGATGAAGTCACACGCATTTGGGAGCTTGTTATTCATGTGTTGCTGTGGTGTCTCTCTTCTGCTTACATGTAAATATATATATTACATGACTGGAATGTGCTTGTGTATGTTGTGGGATGGATCACTTAGCGGGGTCTGATTTCCAGTGGGGGTGGACTGCTTTTTGGCCACGAGCACTGTCACGTTGCACGTCATCCAAAGAGCATTAGTGTGGTTTCCTGTTTACTGTATTCTACCAGCAGAAAGCTGGAGGATACTATGGATTCTGAGTCATCTTTCCCCCCAAAGAGATCGCGTTGTGCCCTGAACACGCATGGTCACAGTTTCATTTGAAACATATAATTTTTTTGTCAAACTAATTTGTGAGTTTTATTTTTTTTTTTAATATTGAAAATAAGGACCCAGGGAAAAAAGGCTGAATTTAGGTAATTTTATTTGAACATATAGTACTTTATCTTCAATAAGAAGTCAATGCAAGTGGGGAAAAAGTCAAATAAACTGGTAAATATAAAGATTAAATAAACGCTTTGTGGGCTGGGTGAGGGATTGTGTGTAAAAAATGTCGATTTTTTTTTTTCGCCTTCCGATGTTCATTTTTTTCAAAAACCCATGATTAATTTCAACAATATGCAAAACAGAAAGTTCTATCACATAAATTTTTTTTAAATGTCATTGTAGGTAAAGTAATCTGCAATTATATTACATAGGGCGTGCCTCCCCCGACTGTAGACTGCCGTGTTTCGCCGCCATCTTTCTGCTACGGATACCCGTAGGAGACAAACTTCACGAATGTAGTTCCTCAACGTGATGAATACAGCATATGTAACAAATGTCATGCACTTACTCTGTCACAGTTGAAACACGCGCTTCGAGCTAAGGACGTTGCCTTCTATTTGTTCACCACTTGATCTAACTAAATTCTATACACTGTACCTTTAAGAAAAACAAAAACTGTTTTTGTGCACATTGTATTAACACATAAAGTTACTCCTCCACCAATCATTGTAAATGTTTTTCCGTTAGATGCTTAGATGCTAGCCCAAAGCAGTATCGTTGAGGGTTAGATTAACCTTCATTTAATGTATATACAATATACGTGTAGTGAACTAATACTGTATTGCAGTGCAGGCATTAGCGTTGACCAACCATCCGAGAAGAACTTTATTTTTTTCACTGACCCATTATTCCCATAGTCCGCTGGTCCACAACACGCGGCTCCAGAGCCGCCTGCGGCTCTTTTACGACCTCTCGTGGCTCCCTGGAGCTTTATAAAAAATGTTTGAAAATGGAAAAAGATTTTGATAGTAGGCTAATATAGCTCAAATAGATATAGATACATGTTGCAGCTCCGAAAAAGGAGAGCTGATGTGTGGGTTTTTTTAAAACGTACAATTTATTTATGCTTTTAACAGTCTCGACAAACACAGATGTGTCTGCGTCCGACTTCGTGCCTTTTCTCTTCTCATTCGACTCGAGAGGCGTTCAAAGACAGCCTCTGAAAAACGGAAATTCTTGATCACTTCACTGACACTAAGAAAAGTTAAAATAATGCACCAAAACAAAAAATCAAGCGAGGAACTCACAAAATAAATTTGATGCGGGCATTTGTGAACACACAACAAAGGAATGAAAAACAAACAATTCTGAGACAGTCCAGTCTCCTACATACATACAGCATGTGTTTCCTTCATTTTAAGTTTTATAGAAGGCTTTTATTTTTTTTAGCGGCTCCAGACATATTTGGTTTTTTTTTGTCCTATATGGCACATTGCAACATTTTGGGTTGCCGACCCCTGCCATAGTCCATTCATATTTTACTTGGCTGACTTTGACTTGAGTGCGATGCTGAGGTTTTGGACATGGCTAACACTAGCGTTAGCACATCAAAGACAGGGAACTCCTTTACTTTAAAAATTAACATAATAATAATTCTCAGTGTGCTCGCCACTGGGACTGCCAGGTATCATTTTCACAACCTGACTAAATTGGGAAAGCTCTTCTCTCTCTTCTGCATGGTGCAAATTAGGAGTGTTTGCAAATAGTCACGGACTTCTTCCTGTGCAGGGGAATAAGGACGCGCTCTCCTTTCGCTTTGATCGCGTGTGTCATATTGTGTGTGAAGGGGTTCAAACAGACGGCAAAGCGTCTTCCACAGTACAAGCTTTTATTCGCCGTTGCAGACAACAATAGGAACCGAATAACGCAAGCTGGATTAGTGCTTAAAACTGGAAGTCCTTGGCATACACGTAAGAGACCCCTTTAAAGCGCTGCTCGCAGATGCGGCAGAGTGTTAAACGTCAAGTAGCGCAAGCGGAGGAGTTGAGAGACAAAACTTTGTATCGGCTTCATTCAAATCTCCTCTGTGTAATAATTCCTGTTCCGTTGTTGAATACCAAAAAGAGGGAGTGAAAATTGTTGACGTTTTACAATCAGAAACCGTGTAAAATGTAAACATGTCCTGGACCTTTTAAGGACTCTCAAGCAATATGAGCATTCTAAATAGTTGTGTTTAAATAAATGTTAACTTGACTTGAAATGTTATTATTCGGTAAAATTAAGTTATTGCCGACAAGTAAAATGAAGACAATTTTGAGAGACAAAATGTTCTATCTGTGCACAAATGTTTGTCTTTGTGCATGCTTCTGGCCGGGTGTGCGCATGATCGTACTTTATTTTCAATTTACTGCGTTTCATTAGACAGTGTATCCAAAATGCATCCAAACCAGGAACAGTTCATTGATCCTGTTACTTTTTGTTTGGCCAAGTTCTATTTTTGCCAGAAAACATGTTGCATGCACACTCCTTTAAAAGAGTGGGGAAAAAAAGAACTATGGTTTTAAGGGACAATAAACTTTGTTCTGAACAGAGGACATTTACCCCCAAATTACAGGTGTCCTAACATTAGCTCAAATCAAGTATTGTTCTGTTTTGTTTTTTTTACCCTCTGTCTTTGTGATCTTTGTCTCTCATTAGGCATGAGTTTGACTCAGAGCAAATCCCCGACCTGACCAAAGATGTTTACGTACAGGACATCCATTGCGTTGGCTCGCTGTGCAAGCTCTATTTCAGAGAGCTGCCCAACCCCCTGCTCACCTATCAGCTCTATGAAAAATTCTCTGTAAGTTATTTGGATTCCCCACAGTGCTTCCAGTTCACTTAGAATCTCCTCTGGGCTTCACGAAAGGTCGATTATATGTTACAGACTCATTTAAAGGAATTCATGCTACACAGACAACAGAAAATACACACTGACATTATACAATTACACCCCACTCCTCTCTGTGTTTCTTGGAGGATAAGCTTTTTCCATTTTATGAGTCAAACTTTATCTGGTCTGCCACTGGAGGATGACACATAACACTGGCTCATTCGTGCGCCTGTGTGTGTGTGTGTGTGTGTGTGTGTGTGTGTGTGTGTGTGTGTGTGTGTGCGTGTTTACTCTGCAGGAGGCTGTATCAGCCGCAACAGATGAAGAGCGACTTATTAAAATCCATGACGTCATCCAGCAACTTCCTCCTCCACATTACAGGTCAGAATAGAGGCACGCTGCCCCCCTGTGGCAAAAATAAGGAGTGTGTTTGAACAGTACACCACCACACACCATTGAACACAACTTCTGAATGGATAATACCATCGATACGAAACTTTCATATAACTTTAGGTTGGCAATTGTGAAGCTTGTATAGCAATGTAAAATACCATCTAAGTTTCATTTCTATCATACTCCCGCCTAATGTGATGTATTAAATGGTCTCTGAAACGTGAGGGGACATTCACCAGGAATTTGATTCATACAGAGAGAGTAGAAAATGTCGACGCGGCTCAGTCCGTTCAATGAGTTGGCATATCACCGTGTGAAAAGTGAAATGAATGAATGTATTTGCTCACCTAGAACTCTGGAGTTTCTCATGAGACACCTTTCCCGCCTGGCGGCATTCAGCTACATCACCAACATGCACAGTAAGAACCTGGCCATTGTTTGGGCCCCCAACTTGCTGAGGTGAGATATCGAATTACAAGAGGATAGATTTTCTTTCATGATTTGTAAAGCAGTCAAATGTGACCACTTACCGTGTAACTGTTATATCATAAGTAATGAAATCATGTTAGTTTCACAAAGTTTAATCAGGCGCAACGGATGCCTATGTTCAAATTAAGTTCCGTATTGGCCCGAATAGAAGACGGTGTTTTTTGCATTGAAATAAGACTGAAAAAGTGGGGGTCATCTTATGTTCGGGGTCTAGACATTATACCCATTCAGGACGCTAGGTGGCACCAGATATCATTGAAGTGAATGCTGAACTTGACTCCCCAGGCCAAAGTGAACCCCTGTCACGAAGAATGAAAATAAAAATAGTGGTAGCACGAAGAAGAAAAATTAAAAATAGCGGTAAGAAAGAAAAGAGAAGAAAATAATAGAAGAGAACAGAAAATGGAGAAACGTAGCGACAATCTGGAGAAAAGTGGGTCGAAGATTGGCCAGGTTATGATGTCATTTACATTTCAAAAACCGGAAGCCATTCATTTACGAATGTGATTGCACTTGAGTTTACATATTTAAATGTTCAGATATTAAGATTTGAATGAGGCAAAATAACATGATTTTTCTCTCAAATATATTGTTAAGAACAATTTGTTTCAGATGTACTGTAATTATTTTCTGTATAAAAATTAATTTGGTGTTCAAAAAGTCTTTTTTCAAACTTGAGTCTTGAAAAAGAGGGGGTCGTCTTATAATCAGGGCCGTCTTATATTCGAGCCAATACGGTAAATGCAAAGGATTTTTTTCCCCTGCCGTAGCTTTATCCCACAACCTATTCTATTGAATTTTGGCACTTTGACTACAGCCAACTGTGTTTGTCTGCTTTGCCAGATCAAAACAGATTGAATCGGCATGCTTCAGTGGCACGGCAGCCTTCATGGAAGTTCGAATCCAGTCTGTTGTGGTTGAGTTCATTCTCAACCACGTGGATGTTCTCTTCAGCGCCAAACTTAGCTCACTAATTCGCGAGGGAGCAGGTATAACCAGCAAAATTCCTTCACGTATTCACTCTTGCCTCTACTGAGACAGTAATAATGGCTGGACACATCCCATCCACAGGTCATAACACACTGTCGCGGCCCAAATCCCTGCTGGTTTCCTCACCCTCTACGAAACTTCTAAGTTTGGAGGAGGCTCAGGCCAGAACTCAGGCTCAGATCAACTCTCCTGTCACTGAAGATAGCAAGTACATTGAGGTTGGCGAAGGTCCTGCTGCCCTGCAGGGCAAGTTCCACACCGTCATCGAGTTTCCCACAGAGAGGTTTGTCTTGTCTGGTGCTTTTTTTTTTTTTTTTTTAACTTGCTAGTATATTTGCTTTACCGGTGTTTTTAAAGATCAACACAGACGAAAGTGAAAGCCCCAGAAAAGTGCCGACTCAAAATACTTGTGCTCTTGCACCAGATTGTCAATATCTTGCATGCTGGATTTGGATTCCTCCACAGGCACAGCTTAGAAATTTGACTCTTTACCCTTGCTTGGATTTTGTCAGATTGCCCAAATATTCTGTCGTCTTGTCTGGTGCTGTTTATCTATCTATCTATCTATCTATCTATCTATTTATTTATTTATTTATTTATACTCACAGGAAGAGGCCTCCTGTTAAATCGAAAAAGTCTCCTGTGGGTAGCTGGCGTTCTTTCTTCAACCTGGGCAAGTCTTCCTCTATGTCCAAGCGCAAGCTGCAACGCAACCCGAGTGAGCCCAGTGAACTCAAGGCCATGGCGCTCGCAGGTGTGTCTTTCCTTCATTCTCTTTGATATTGCGCAAAAGGCAATATTTCAGCAAACTGGGCTCAATACTCATACCTTTTTATGCACCAACTTTTTTTTTTTAGGAGGTCGAGGAGATACGGCAACATTAAGATCTGCTAAAAGCGAAGAGTCCCTGAGTTCACTGCATAATGTTGAAGGTAATGACAACATACCCTTTTCATTATAGTGTCGTCATCACCTCTGCTGAGGAGATTCACATCTAAGTAGATGTTAGTTTATGGATTTCTGTGTGGGCGTGTATACGTGCATGCATGGCCTTTGGATGCTTAAGAATATATTTCGCCTTTTAAATAGGTTAGATTGTAGCTGTTCAAATATTGAGTCAGTCAGTTCACAGAACCCTGGGTGAAGGCCTGCACTCACACAAATCTTGTCTTCGTTATTTCACCAGGAGAGTCCAAGGTGTATCGTCCACGGCGGCCGCGCTCGAGCAGCGACGCCCTTTCGGCCTCCTTTAACGGCGAGTTGTTGGACGGTCGACAGCACTGCAATTCGTACGACAACCTTGGCGCCACAGAGGACAGCGACGGAGATGACGGGCCCATCTGTGTACCTGCTCTAATCTCTCCCCCCCGCTCAGCCGGGGAAGACGTGGACCTCAGCCCGCCAGACATCGGCATGGCCTCCTTGGACTTTGACCCGATGTCTTTCCAGTGCAGCCTCCCTGATGCGGCCTACGCATTTCCTCTGGTTGATTCGCATGCTGGAGCAGAAGGCTCCACTTTAAAGAAGAGCCCTGGCAGCCTGTGGGGAAAGAGCAATGGATCTGACCTCATATCTTCCTCCATCCTTGACAACTTGACCTCATCCTTGTTGTCCTCAGACTTTAACCTGGCTGCAGGAGAGAAAGTGGAAAGCCAGAAACTCACCACTTCTTATTCTTACGCTGACAAGCCCACGCAAGCTGTGTCACCTATTAGAAGTGTCAAGACTGCTCCGTCTACCACTTCAGCGCGATTTTCTTTCGAGATGCCTGACAAGACTACCGGTGAAGAAGCGGGACCTCCGGAAGCTATATCTCCTGCCACTGCACCAAAAGACTCTCCTCTTTCTGTGAAAGCTGAGCCGTCTCTAAGTGAAGCTTTGCAAATGGAGCTCCACTCCAAGTTGGCAACGTTTGACAGTGCTGCTTGTGAAGAGCTCAAGCGAGAGGACAGCTTTCAACAAGTGTCTCACGGGAGCCTCGAGCAACAAGGTAAGGAAAAGATTCCTCCAATGTATTACCGTATTGGCTCGAATATAAGACGGCCCTGATTATAAGACGACCCCCTCTTTTTCAAGACTCGAGTTTGAAAAAAAGACTTTTTGAACACCAAATTAATTTTTATACAGAAAATAATTACAGTACATCTGAAACAAATGATTATAACAATATATTTGAGAGAAAGAGCATGTTATTTTGCCTCATTCAAATCTAAAGTGCAATCACATTCGTAAATGCATGGCTTCTGGTTTTTGAAATGTAAATTACATCATAACTTCTCCTCAGCTGCTGGTTAACCTGGCCGATCTTTGACCTACTTTTCTCTAGATTATCTCTTCTATTATTTTCTTCTATTTTTATTTTTATTCTTCGTGGCAGGGGTTCACTTTGGTCTGGGGAGCCAAGTTCAGCATTCGCTTCAAGGATATCTGGCGCCATCTAGCGTCGTGAATGGATATAATGTCTAGACTCCGAATATAAGACGACCACCACTTTTTCAGTCTTATTTCAATGCAAAAAACACCATCTTATATTCGGGCCAATACGGTATTCATGCTTCTGTGTCAAAGTTTACATGTACGGTATGTCACCTCTTCATATTTGTCATGAAGTGCTCCCAATCTCTTTTCACATTCACACTTGCTTTCCTGTGCGCAATCTGTTTTACAACAAATTGATTTTTTTCAAACATCACTCTTCTCCTTGCTAGGAGGAAGCGTTCCAGATTCAAAACACTTCGCCGCACATTCCCTCAGCCCTCTAGCTACTACTGGCGCTCCTCTTCCCCCTCCTCCTCCTCCTAAAGATGCCGCTCGCATGTTGGCCCTGGTTCTTGCTGAGTCAGCACAGCAAGTCTCCGTACAGTCCCAGCCTTGGTCTGGCGAGCCCCTGACCCCAGTGCCCCCTCTGCAGCCACACGTTTCTGGCGGCAAGGCATCATCAGGCCCACATTTCCAGACTTCCTTTGAAGAGGGAGCCGAACGAGGAAGTTCAGTGTCACAAAAGAGCAGCGTGTCTGCCACCTCCATCCAATGTATTCCCTCTTCTTCTAACCTGTCAAAAGAACAGCAGGCGCTTGAGTTAACCAGCATGACAACCAGGCCGCCTGACAGTGCCAAAGCCACAACTGCTCTGTCTGGAAAACCACCTGAAATGGACTCGATTCCTTCCGATAAGCTTCACAAAAAGGTCATCCCTCTCCCTAAAAGTACAGCCAACCTGAATTCTCCAGCCACTCCAGAAAGTCAGTCCTTTGTTGTACATGACTCAGTCTGTACCAGCGTTACCATTACCAAACCAGTGCCCACCAGTGCACAGGCTTTTGAGGGCAGTGCACCCCTTCCCAGTGGCAGCAACAAAGACCCCAGAGGCTCCCGACAACGTCTTGCTGAAGTGAGTGTCTTGTCATTCGTTTATCCTTCATCGCTATATATACAGTATATCCATTGACACTATATGTCTTGTCTGTCAACCCAACTCATACCTGTCAAACTACCTGCCTCTGGGCTAATTTTGGCTTATTATGCAAATATATCTGCCGCGTGCAAGTGCGATGGATGAAAGACTTGCAAAGCTGCTGTCAAAAAAGAGATCCTACGTTAAGATGTAATTTGATCTGGTATGATGATGCTGAAGATTTCAGCATATATAGCTTCGTATTATTTCTTTCCTTCATGATTATTTCAGTTCCTTATGACCTTTAAGATGTCTTTGAAACGCTGCTGTGCAGAATATTTTGGAATCGTATACTTTAACCAAACTTTCTTTTTTGGGGGGCGAAAAACTGTTTATTGGAAGGTTTGTTGCTGACTTGAAAAATGATGTGGAGTGCCATTTGCAAAGACTATTTTTAAAAAGTCTGAGAAAAGAAAAAACATAATTTACATAACAATTTGGAGCGCAGTGTAAATATTTAATTTCAGTTCAGCCCACAACCTAATGTGTAATTGGTCCCCTCTGCAATTTAATTTGACACCCAGAGCTAAATATCCATCCAATACTAATTTGTTATAATCTGATTCCATGTTTATAATTATTATTGTTTGTTTTCTGACATTTACACATGTACAAATTTGTGATTATTTCCATTTTGTGTGAGTTGACATAGCTTAACATTCATGTCACTTTCTCAGATGAAGCCAAAGGAAGACACAAAGCCCAAAAGTGTTCCAACATCACCCCCATCATCATCAGAGCAGCCGCCTCCAGCAGCTCCAAAGGCCAAAAAGCCGGTGTCGTCACCTTCCCAACATCAAACACAAACTGAGCGGCAGTGCCAAGTTCAGGTGCCTCCTCAATCACAAACTCAGCCGCTATCAAAGACCAATTCAGTTGTGGCACCGATCTCTTCTGAGCATGTCGATAGACCATGGGAGGTCATAAATCTAAAGCAGTCCTGCCCAGAGTTTGCTAAAAATGACCCCAGTGGATTCACACCCCCAGCCCCTCCAGTTCGCACAGTGGAGAGCAAACTGGCAACCGCCGCACTCAGTCAGGGTGAAGCTTCTTACCATACCTTGGGTGAGACTTCTTCTGCTAGCCATCGGGGGGATGCTCTTCCTCACCATCCTCTTTCACCTCGTCAATCTTCCACACATCTCTACCATGCTAAAGGTGAAGCAGTTATCATTGAGCCTTCGGGAGTTGCATACTACCACCAGAGGCCCGTTTCAATGGGTTCCCAGCCCATGCCGCACCACTACAGACCTAACAGCGTTCCCTCACACCTCTCGTATGTGTCCAAATCCGAACCTCAAATACCTTACAGTGCCAGAGTCGACGGTAGATACAGCACTTTAGGCCCAAGGTCCTACCACCAATCTATCAAGGCCAGAGGGAACACCCGGAGTGTTTACGGGACTCCGGGACATCAGGGTTATAGCCATGACAGAAACCACGGCTATCCCACCATTCGCAGAGTGCACTCGCTCCACGTTCCCACCACTATCCGCACAGTACCCATCCAAAGGACTGAAGTTCCTCCGGATGACATGTTCTATTACCATCGACCTGTGTATCAGTGCAAACCCTACCAGCAGCCCCCACAGCAGTCCTCGCAAGCCGACTATCACGTCACTCAACTGCAGCCTTATTTTGAGAATGGGCGAGTGCAGTACCGCTACACTCCTTACTCCGGTTCTATCCCTCTGGAGGGCCCTTATTATGATGTTGACCCTTATGGCACCATCCGGGTACGCCATGTCCACTCAGCCTGTCGAGATTCAGGGGCCGTTGTTTGCAGACCCAGTGGAAAGGTGACAGGGTACCACTACATCGCTCGCAATGTCCTCCCGCCTGGAAAGGAGCACAGCTTTGTGAGCAGGGACATGCCACCAAGTCACGGTGCCAAGGAAGTTCCTTCTTACCTTTCTTGGGACCCCGAGGAGTCAGAATGTTTGCGCATGCAGTCTATCCGTAGAGAGAGTAGAGCCAGACAAAAGATTAAAGGTCCTGTGCTCTCACAATATGACAATGTAGGCTCATTCACGGCAGTTGACGTAGCTGGCTATGATACCCTGCACTCGCGCAGTAAGTCTGATCCAGGTAAAGCTTTGCCGAGTACAACTGAGAGCAAAGATAGTCGCTATCTCCCCAGACATATGGTCTCGGACACCAACGTCCTCATATGTTTGGAGAGTGACAAGCACCCCCAAGGTGCTCCAACAGGAGACAAGTCGGACGGGCCGACGAAGCAAAGCGGCTCCAAGAAATGCCAATCGTCTCATTCCGTTCCTGCAACGCTGAGCGATCTCTCCCATCAGCAGGAGAGCAGCCCGCACGAAGCCAAGCACGAGAGCTCAGGTGAAAAGCTTGGCGAAAGCAGCGGCGGCAGCCTGTCCACACACCGGCAGCCAGAGCACACAAACAAGAGGAGCTTCCAGACATGGTATGAGTGCCACGATGCTGAGCCCCACCACAGTCAAAGTAAAATGACAAACACCTGTCACGGTCCAGAAGATCAGCCATCCACTCCCAAGGAACAGCTCGCCCACCGCAAACCTGAACGATCGCACAGCATGCGTGAGCAGCCTCTCTACGGCCACGGCAAAGCCGAACTGGACGGAGACTACCCGTATCTCAAACACGGCGGCAAACCGGCGCAATCCCACTACGACAACTTGGACGATTACCACCCAGTACCTCAGCCTCAGGGCCCCATTCAAAAACGCAGCGGCTGTAACTCCTACCTGGCGCACAACAACAGAGCATATTCTACAGCGTTAGGCCAGGGAGCCTTCCTCCAGACCGACCTGGGTATCCAGAGGCCAGAAACAGAGATATGTACGGAATGAAACCTCTGCCGCTGGGGAATTGTGAAATCTTCTTTCGAAGAAAGACTGAGCTATGGTCGATCAGCCTCTGCAGGACAGCTGGACTGTTGTACCACTTTTTTTGTTTTTGTTTTTTTTTTTTTTTTTGCTGTTCTGAATTTTTTAACAAATTGTAAAGGAAACAGTAAGACTTTTAACAGAAAGTCCTGAATGTACAGGAGGTTTTGTCCAAGAGTCCATTTTTGCTGTATTTGAGTGAGAACACCAGTCATAAATGTATATGATATGAAAGATGCAATGTACTGAAAACAGAAACCACAAATGTCTAATATTATTTTATATATATATATATACACACACACACACACACACACACACACACACACATACATACATAGTCAAACCTCAGTTTTCGAACGTCTCGGTTCTCGACCAATTCGGTTTTCGAACAAAAATTTCAAGTTTTTTATGCCTCGGATGACGAACAAATTTCGGTTCTCGAACAAACTGAGCGCACTTGAATGCACCACTTGACTCCTCTCGCCTTCCTTACACGAGGAAATGACGCTTCCTCGGGTAGACGAGGAAGTGCCGCTTCCTCGTATCGCTTTCCATTGTGAGCAGACGTGTTCAAAAACTTTTTTTTTTTTTTAAAGACCGTGGTTTCGGTTTTCGAACAATTTCAGTTTTCGAACAGCCTTCTGTAACGGATTATGGATGAAAACCGAGGTTTGACTGTATATATACACACACACATGTATAAATAAATCCATAGTAAAGGGGTATGATGTATTTTTTTAGATGTGGCCGCTGGGTTTGAGCATAAATGGGAATAAGGTTTGCATTTTAGAAATGCATGCACTCTCTTACAGAACAGTTCTGTGTACTTCACTGTTCATTTCATTCTTTCTAAATATGACAGCACAAGGTACGGGGAGGAGGATGGATGTTCAGCACCATCACACCTTCCCTCCACCAGTATGCACACAGGTAGGCAGTACACTGTGTCCATGTTTGTCTTTTGAGAATCCGACTGTGTGAGATTGACGGCAATCCGTTGTGGGTTAACGTCAGTTCAAATAGTGGGTGTCATTATTGTCTTTTTATGTTCTTTGTGACTGTGCCATTTTATGTACATTTATTCAAAACACATTTTGGTTACTTTTAATAGAATGTTTTGGCACTTTTGTTAGAAGGGGGACCAAGCATTGCGGTACAGTTCTCGCAGACACCAAAATAAAAAGGAAAGGTGATGGTAAATTTAAGGTTCCGCTCTAAAGAGGTTTTTCTAATTACATTTTATTTCCCCATTACATCTATTGAGTTGTGACACCTGGTCTATCATTAATAAATCTGAGAATGTTTTCCTCTAAAATGACAAACATGTTGATCCTACTTTGTTGGAAAATGACAATTTTTCTTTGAGTGAAAAATGTATTTTACTGCTACCGTAATGTAATTTACTGTGCCCAGATTACGCAAATGATTTATGTACGGTAGATAATTCTTGAAATGTATATTTCAGCCGAAAAACTGATGTATGGTACACTCATTTGGTACTGCCCAGTGGAGTTTCAATTACAGTATATTAAAAACCAACGGGTTGTATTCTGTAACTGTCTTACCCAGTATATCGCTTGCAGATGTTGCTCCTCCTGCCTTACATGAAGCCTCTTTCTTTTCACGTGAGACAAAAGTAAGGCACTGTGTACTTTAATGTGAAATTATTGTCTGAAACTAATGGGTCCTTAAAGTTTTAGATATAAAACAAATAAAACTGTTCAGGAATAGCACTTAAGAATGTGTCCATGATGCTGCATAATTCCTGCTTCTTGGTCTTACATGTCCTAATTGCCGTAGGTTACAGTCGTGACGAGATAGATAGATGCAATTACAAATAGTTACTAAAAGAGAGAGGAAAAATCGCGAGTGGTAGAATATATCACATTCTGCAGCATGTAATAGTAGATCTGGGAGAGCTTTCATGGTGGCAAGGTCATCACCGCGTGGACTGGATATCTTTTTAATCCATCGATGGTCATTACAAAAGTTTTCCATCAATCATAAAAACAAAGTTTTCATGTCAAACCTGGTGGGGCTGAAAATGGGGAGTAGGGTGGGGAATTGCCATATATGCAATACTGTATTTCTGATCAGATAATCAACATTGGAAGGTGGGGCGTGCTGACAGATGTTCCTGATTGGGGCATATATATACTCCAAAAGTACATATGTATTGTTATTATTATTCATTTATGTATTTTGTTGTGAAGTGGTCGGTGGACCAGTGGTTGGAGGCTACTGATTTACAGTATATAAAATACTCAAATGATTGAGAGCACCTGAAGAAATCTCTGTACACAAGCGTCAAGGCCAAAAGTCAAAAGTGTATGTGTGATCTTCAATCTCTTAGGCGACACTGCATTACAAAAATAAAAAAAAAACATTGTGCCCTCAAAAACACAATCGAAATCAACAGGTCAAAGATAAAACTCAACCATGGACTTGAATTTCATCTTAGTGGGTTAAAATGTGTCCAAACGTCCATTTCTTTAATTACACGTGTCCTCATTAGAATCAAGGATGAGATGGAGCCCTTCCCACCTTCGTTGGATGAGAGGCGAGGTACACCCTGGGCTGGTTGCCAGCCAATCACAGAGCACATATGCACAAATGAGCATTCACACCGATGGGCTAGAGTCGTCGATGAGTCGACCGTGCAAGTTTTACGAATGTGGGAGGAAGCCAGAGCAAGCATGAGAACTTGCTAACCCCACACAAGCTGTGTGCTCGATGTACACCTTGGGATCGAAGCTTGTGTCCTCACTCGGCCCACTATACTGCTGTAGCAAATTTAAAGTGACTAAATATTTTTGCAGCCAGAACAACAGTGAACATTTTCTGGTTCTCTCCAGTATTGGAAGACAATTCGGCACCAAAAATCTTGATGAATTCACTATTTTAGACTTTTTTTAAAAACATTTATAATAGCTACTAAACCATCATTTGATTGATCCAGCGCCACCATCAATAGAATTTTTAAATAAGATTTTATTTGCCATATGTTTTGCTATGTTTGACACAGCACTGTTCCAGACATTCAGGCACCTGAAAAACAAACTCATATTCTAAAGTATTGTAGAGTAAATGCTTAAACTTGAGTTTCATTTGAATACTTATTTAATTTCTAGTAATACTCTAATTGCAGTCTTGGGTTTGCAAATCAATGTTCATGTTTTGCTCAAAAGTACGGAGCATATTCGTTGTGTTCCCTGCTACGCTCACTGGTCAAGAATGTCTTAAGCATAACGTGAGTAACAGCCATTTTCGGGGATGTTAAAAAACTATTTGCTATTTAATATATTTCAGAATCACTTTTACTCCAGTCACATTTGTCTCAGGGCAATTATAATTTACATAACAAATGCATATTATGTATTTTGTGCATAGATTACCGTATTTAGAATTTTATGGCCATGAGAGGCAGAAAATGTCTTCCGATTTTTTGGGATGACCCATCTATTTATGTTGTATTCACTTCAGTTTAGAATGAAAATTATGTCAAATAAAAGCTGTAGAGTAAAAGTAGCCCATACAAAGGCATAGCTAATACCAATCGTGAAGCCATTACGCAGGTAAATCGTGCAAGATTTGTCGGATATTAGATTTTAAAGGAAATTGGCTATTTGCCTGCTTTGCCAGTGTGCTGTATTTGATTTATATCAACACTTCCATCTATATTTAAAGTAAACTAGATTTAAAACACCATAATACTTAAATTTAATATACTGTACACTAATGAATACTTAAAACAAATAAAACGAGCAAAAATGTAACCAACCATCAGAAATGATGTTGTCTCCCGCCAGTCCACATTTTTTCCAAAACAAATATATGCTGATAAGTTCTGTCATGTTTGACAGTTAACACTGAGGTTGATTGTACAAGCAGATGAAATGTATCACCCAGCCTGTTACTTGGGGTTTTATCGGGTTACACTTAAAAACGTGATTCTTACGTTTGCCAAGCATTGCCTTCAACTTAGTTAATATTCCTCCAAACTACGTGCCCATTTTTTCTCGGTTTTGTTTCGCGAATCAAGCAGTGTATAATATGCCTCGCTACAATAATATTTAATGTTATAATGGTTTGGAATTATCGTGGTGTTGTCAGTGTTTGGTGTTATGAGGTAAATCAAGTGCAACTCCAATGTTTGTTTACACTCGGTGGCAGTTGCATTGTGGGAGACATGATTGACACGGCCGCCATTTTGCTCGTCGCGCTTCCATTGTGTGCGAGATAGTAAATATCTGACACTGCAACAACACGCTCGAGTCACTGCTGGAAACGGCGCTTAAATTGCCCTTGGTGGGTGAAATCTGGTGAGGTTTTCATACAGGGACGCTCGTTGCACGTTGTGTGTAAAATTTATCGGGATCAGGTTTTAGTGTGTTTTAAAAACGTCGTCTAATTCCGAGGTTTACGATGAAGCGGAAAAGCAGCCCCCCCCCCCCATCACAAGTGAGGAAAACGGCTCAGTGCTACTAAACGGCGACGTATGTGTTCTTTTCATCGGCTATTTGTATCCAATTGCTTTGCTTCAGCGGTCGTTCCGCGTGATCTAATGGCACTCACACATGTTTTCTACATTTTAGTGACAGTCTTTGTAACTGTGGACTGCTGGCGATGTCGTGTGTCCGGCTCAATGTTAATAGCCTTTAACGTTTCGTATGCGGCCATAAATCCCGAGGTTAGGAGGCGAGCGATAAATCGATGTCCCCGCCCCCAACAACAGCAACATTCCAGCTCATTGGTTCTCAGCAAGTAAAAGCCAACGTTGATTGGTAGCCTTCAAAGCGTCACAGTATATTGGCCAGTTCGAGGAATAAACAAGATTTCTTGATGGGTTTTGCCAGTTAAGAACGACGAATGGTCAGCTATTACCAGAATCTGCAAGCCGCCAGTTTATGAAAAATGACGGTTCAAAAATTCGAGCCTTAATTCTGACGACGAAGAAACATTCTGAATTCACGCAAAGAATACACGTATGAATCCCGTCACAGTTATGAAATAGTTGTGTTACCAAACGATACTTCCAGGCGCATTTACGTTGTCACATTGGCAACAGTCACTTTAGGTGCGCTCCGGAATCTCCAGCTGTAGGATGACGGTAAAATGAGGTTGCTGTGTGACGTCATATCAACTCGTGCGAATATACGTATTACTCTATCATCGCCTTGTTATTTGACCTCGCAAGCGTAACTCAAAGTTGAACTTTTTGAGTTTCATTTACTAATTTCAAGGTTAATCCATTCCGGTGAGTTTATTTCCCCAACCTCGAGTTATTGGAACGTAAGAAATGTAATCACCGTAAATGTGGAGCTCTGCTTGAATAATTGCTATTTCAACAAAATAATGCTGTGATTTAAATGCAATATGAAGTCATATGTTAGAGCTGTCAATGCGTTATGTGTAAGTATCTAATTTCTTATATATGAGTCTTAACCTCTAATGCCTCTTCTAGGTTGATACTTTGTGGTCATGGCTCGTACCAAGCAAACCGCCCGTAAGTCCACAGGAGGAAAGGCTCCTCGCAAGCAGCTGGCCACCAAGGCTGCACGCAAAAGCGCCCCCTCAACCGGGGGCGTCAAAAAGCCCCATCGTTACAGGTAACCTGTGCAGCTAATAGGAATCATGATGTGGCAAATTGTCGATCATATGAAGAGGTTGGAGAAATCAGGCAACATGACAGAACGCACAGAAAATATCTGTTGTTGTTTGACTCAAAACGTGCTGACTTCTCACTTATCGACACGTACGTTATAATTGGATGTTGAAGGTTTTTGTCGGGCGGCTTTGGAGGATGTTAATTTGAGTTTTAAAGTAAGTCATTACAGGCTGCTTGGTATTTTCTTTCAGGCCCGGTACTGTGGCTCTGAGAGAGATTCGTCGGTACCAGAAGTCAACGGAGCTGCTGATCCGTAAACTGCCCTTCCAGCGCCTGGTCAGAGAGATTGCGCAGGACTTCAAGACTGACTTGCGTTTTCAGAGCGCCGCAATTGGTGCTCTGCAGGTTTGTATTTGGTTATAATAGTTTTGAAATTATTTTAGGGGGCTTTTTTAAAAATACAAATAGTGATTTTGTATGGCCATATTTCCGATTTACTTCTTCAAAGTAAACTGCAGCAAAGTCTTCTCGATCTCCTTTTCTTCTGCACCAAACAATTTTTTTAATAACAGCTAACCTTGCACGCAGCGTGAGAGCTGTTGTTTCTCATTTGTTTGTATGACATAATTTACATTAAAAGATACTCAAAACATATTTTTTATAAACAAAACCTTTATTATAGTCACTCAAGCAGTGATCATTTTAGGCAATTATATCGTCAGAGTGCAACAGAGCACAAGCCGTCAAAAAGATGATAGGTCTTAAAGTTTCGAAATCCTGGTAGTCCGAGTGTTAATAATTTTCGAATACATATATTATAATAAAACCCCAAAATGTATGAAATTAATTGACAAAGACAAAAGCAAAGGACATTTTCACTATAGTTAGTTTTAGTTAGATGTCTAAATGTAATATGGAGTTTCAGTTTGTTTCTTTGAAAAGCACTCTTGTTTTTATTTTCTTTTATGAACAAAAATGTTTTGTTTTTTCAATTTTAGTTGTGGTTACATTGCTAGTTTTCTTTTACTTATTCAATGCCAGGATGTTTTTTCATGTCTCAAGAATTCAGACATTCTGGATGGTACATGTTTATGCTTTTTCTTTTTTTTTTTTTTTTCTTTTTTTTTTAAATCACGTGATGGGGTAAAGGAGGGTCTGAAAATAGCTGGTGCTGAGCCCCCACTCATCTAAACACGAATATTATATAATATATATATAGAGAGAGAGAGAGAGAGAGAGAGAGAGAGAGAGAGAGAGAGAGAGAGAGAGATTAATATTGCGTTTGTGGAATATGTATGAAAAAGTAGCAAAATCCATCAATTTTTATCCATCTCAGAGGGTGGCCATTTTGCCACTTTCTGTCAACTGAAAATGACATCACAGTGCTGAAGGGCTCAGGTAACGACCGGGGTGGAGTGGCCATCGGGAATTTCAGATAAATGTTATCCCCCCAAATGGCTGGTGTATTTACAGGCTGGTCCCAGGCATAATGGCTGGCACCTTCCTCCCGTCTGCGATTATTTTTGGATACGGTACTGCCGTAACCCGTCGCCGACGACATTTCAGCCTGTCGCGAGAACTTTTTAACACATCAGCCCACAAAACCCTGACCCTCCTCCCCTCCAATCTCCCCGATCGTCAATTTTTCGCCAAGTGATAGCCACCGTCACTGCATATTGCTGGGCCAAATTTTGTTCCCGGCATGTCCATGGGTAACAACCAATCACAGCGCACCGGTTTTCTGGTTTTGGTCATGTGACATTCGCAAGCTGAGTCCATTGGCTGTGATGTAATTTTCAGTCAACAGCAAGTGGCAAAATGGCCGCACCTTGAGATGGATTAAAACGGACAAGAGTTCCCCTTCAATTATAATAACATAGGTGTGCACATATTCAGATTTCAAAATGTGGAAACGTGTCTTTTGTCTGCGTGTGTGTCTGCAGGAAGCCAGTGAGGCATACCTGGTGGGACTATTTGAGGACACCAACCTGTGTGCCATCCACGCCAAGCGGGTCACCATCATGCCCAAGGACATCCAGCTGGCCCGCCGAATCCGTGGCGAGCGTGCTTAGAAGGCACCTTTTGACCTTTGTCTCTTTCTTTACATCCTCACTCCCTCCCCCCGATTCCCCTTCCCAGCTTCTCGGTAGACTTTTAAGCGGTAGAATTTTGTCGATGTGTGGTCTCTGAGGTTTCTTTGTCTTCACCAAATGTTTAGGGTACCTATTTAGTGCACAGACAAGATGTAGATCAGACGAACATTGGCACGAGTGTGCGACCATCCTGGGTTTGAGGGGGCATATCCAGACACCAGTCACACCTTTGGGTCCACATGGATTTCCTGAGCTGCAGACGGGGTGAGCAGAGGGGCTAGTCTGCTTAAGGGGAGCTGCAACTTCCACAGCAGGGTGCTATTAAAACTAGTCCTGACACTTCTGCCCTGTCTTACTTTACACCCACCTCGTCGGTCATCAGCCCCCCCTCTCCTTAAGCACCAGCAGCGTGACGCCTTGCGCTACCCTTTGAAAGCACATCTCTGCCTCTGGAATTTGTGCGAGCAGTCAGTTTGTGTGCATGTATGAACTCTGATCTTTTCAACCAGATGTAATCAATAAGCAAAAAAAAAAATCTTATGCATACGGTGTCGGTTTTTGTTTTACTCATCATAACAAATAATCCCATCCTCTTCCATTTACAGAGGGTCAAAGCATGGAAACGCAAACATAGTGAAAAGTTTTTTGGGTTTTTTTTTCCCCATTTCAAGAATGATTTGAAAATCAGGAAGGGCTTTTATCCAACATAGAGTTGTATTTGCAAAACGCAGCCACTATGGAGAGAAGTTTTACCAGTGGTCGTTAGCTGTTGGTCAAACCTTTTTTCTTTGGATTTGGCCCCCCCCCCCCCACCCACCCACACGCACACATAAATTAATTTGACATAGAATTGAGGGTCTCACTTCTCCGCAGTTCTGTCCCTTTCTCAATAATTTGTAATACACAGTATAACCTCGCTTTCTTTTATATTTTTGGGTAAATGCTCATGGATTTCAAATGTATGAATAAGCTGATCTTTGTATTTTCCAAATTTCTCATATGGTAGCATTAAATAGATGTTAAAAAGAAACGTTTGAAAGTTGGTCTGGTTCTTTTGCTCAAGTGACACTGTCATGTGATGATTAGCTAACAGTACGTAAGTTACAAGAACTTCAGTGTGTTCAGATCGCTGGTGGAGTCATTTTTGTATCCTGTAAATCAAAGTTACTTGCTGACTAAATACCTTGCCTTTCGATAATTCTGACTAAAAAGTAAAGTCAATGTTTAAAAAAAATTACGTTTGCCAACAGGAAGGGATTGCTTCATTTTGTCTTCTGGAATGCTGAAGCCACGACGTTAGTTTTCGTGACGTGGTTAGCAAAGTTAGCTAAATTAAAACTGTTGCGGTACATGGGGGAAGTGCCAGCAGGTGGCAGTGTAAGCTCAGGTTAAATACGAAAAAAACGAAAGAGCGACACGCGGACATAATTATAAGTACCACTATACCTCTCTTAATGAAAGAAGAAAACCCGGTGGTCGCAGATATAACTTGAGCCTGACGAAAAAAACTGTAAAATAAGAAAATGAACGAACCAATAAAAATCTGTTTTTGATTTGTGGTTTCACAGAAAACTGAATTACTGCAACTCGTGAAACAGGCCTGGGCGAAAACAATGGTACTCTTAGTATTTTGTTGTACATAGTTTAAAGGCAATTACTGCAATAAAACGGTTTTTGTTACTTTTAATTAGACTTCTGCAACTTTCAGCAGGTATTTTGGCCCACTCTTCACGATCAAATTGCGCCGGTTTTTTCTCGAGTGTGAATGGGGCTTCCTCCAGACGGCATGTTTCAGATAGTTCCACAGATCTTCAATCGGATTTAGATTGCAAATCCTATAAGGTCCCTTCAGAATAGTCCAGTGTTTTGCTTGTGGCCATTCTTGGGTGTTTTTCGCTGTGTGTTTTGGGTCAATATTCTGTTGCAAAGCCCATGACCTGTGACTAAAACCAAGCTCGAACAGCATGAGAATAGACTTGATAGTCTTGACATTCCATTGTACCCTGCACAGATTCAAGACACCATGTGCCGGATGCAGCAAGGTAACCCCATAGCTTCCTCCATGATTCACATTATCGGGACTATGTTCTTTTCTCGGTCTGCTTCATTTTTGCATCTTTGAACATAGAGCTGATGTGATTTGCTCAAAAAGTTCCCCTTTATTTCTTGTTAACACACAATTTAGCAAATTCCATTTTTTATTATTTACTTTCATCAGTGGTGTCCTGCTTGTAGTCCACTTTGGCTCAAACTGTGATGGATTGTGGAATCTGATACTGATGTACCTTCACCTTTTGCATTGTCTGTCTCTTCAATTTGTCAGCAATTTTTCTCCACTGGCCATTTTCACAGTGCAGAAGTTGTGGGTTCAATTCCAGCTCCGGGCCTCGCTGTGTGGAGTTTGAATGTTCTCCCCGGGCCTGCGTGGGTTTTCTCCAGGTACTACGGTTTCTTCCCACATTCCAAAAACATGCATGGCAAGCTGATTGAACGCTCTAAATTGTCCCGATGTGTGAGTGTGAGAGCGAATGACTGTTCGCCTCTGTGTGCCCTGCGATTGGCAACCGGTTCAGTGTGTCCCCCGCCTCCTGACCGAAGACAGCTGGGATAGGCTCCAGCACGCCTTGCGACCCTTGTGAGGATAAGCGGATCGGAAAATGGATGGATGGATGGATGTAAGATGTCAGCAGACAGACTCGTGGCCTTGCTCCTGGGAGCATTTTGAAATACGCTCAAAGTGTACTTTGCCTCTCCGAGCACACCACACTGAATTTCCAAGCTGCATGATCCTTGTGTGACCTTTTCTCGCCCATTTTAAAATGGAGACTGTATCGAAGAAAAGCAAAGTTAACAGAGAGCCGTCGCTTTCGAGACAAGTGGAAAATGACTTTTTTTTTTTTTTTGCACTGAAATATAAAACGACTCGGTCTGTCAGACTTGACAAGAGACTGTAGCAGTTTTCAAGGAATTCATTAGCAAGAGGTACGGAAAATGGATGGATGGATGGCCATTTTCAGGGCAGTTTGCTACAGTCCTATTGATCTTAAATTTCTAAATAATATGGTCACTGGAACGTTCAAGCACCTCTGAGATGGTCTAATAGCCTTTCCCTTTAATATTAATCTGTATAATTATCTTTCTAATCTCCTGAGAAAAAACTTTCCTTGGTTTACTCTGGACCATATTTAATTTCATACACACTTGTGGATTAGAGGTTTAAATACACCTTTGGTGCTAACTACAAGACACACCTTGGTTAAACATGTCCCTATGGTCAAATAATTTTCAGCCTTTTCTAGGGGTACCATCATTTTTATTTTTATTTTTTATCCAGGCCTGTTACATGAGTTTGCATTTTAAAATAATTCTGTTGAACCACGATTCATAAACAATGTCTGATTTTTACTAGCTATGAATGTAATACTTACGCAACTAAAATATCCTAACATTTGGTGGAGGTTGATTGGACAGGCTAAACCCTAATTAATAGATTACAAAATACAACCAAATTAGTTTGCTCCATATTTGTGATCAGAAAAGTCCCTCATTTCGTAACTAATAATATATATATTTTTTTTAAATGCAGTTTTTAAGGGCCAAAGTCTGATAAGAATTATTTTATCTTTTTTTTTGTATCATTCCTGCATCATGTGGAGTTGTAATTTTTTTTTCCACACACACAAACACACACACACATACACTGAAATATATCGTCCCGCTCTGCCCTGTGCGTCTCCCCCTCCCCCATCACATCTGCTCCTCCCCGGGATTACAGTACAAATGTCTGTCTGTCCCTCTTTGTGTGTGTGTGTGTGCGCGTGTGTGTGTGTGTGTGTGTGCGCGTAGGGGGGTAAAACAAATGTAATGTGCCCTCTCTGAGAGGTTAACCAATCAGGATGCCCAAATGCAGGGATTAACCAATCACACCACACAGTGAGGGGGGAATGGGGCGGGGGGAGGAAGAGATTACATTGTGCACAGACGGGGATTAAGTCAATGTAGAGTGCAAAAAAAGTGCTTTGAAGTGCTGGTCGTCCGCTTCTCTTCTTGCAAATCATCCTGAAAAAAATTCAAACCACATAAAAAAAAGCAACAAATATAATCTGGTTTTATTATTCATGTGAACATTACATCCAACGTCATTTTAATGTACTTTTTTTTTTGTTTTGTTTGTTTGTTCTTTTTTGAAATCACATCCAAAATGAATTTATAACACCTCTACGCATCAATACAATAAAACGAAATGGAAATCAATCAAGATTTAGAAACATGGCAAATTAAATGCATTAAAAGTCATTGAATATCTAGAGTTGGAAGGATTGGACGGGATGGCATTTGCGACATAAACATGTTGTTGGATGCATTGGACATTCGTGTGGCGGTAATCAGGTCATGGCGGGATTACCAAATTGTCAGAGGAGGAGTGTGGCAAGGGTGGAAAGAAGGGGATGATTCATATAGTGATATGGGGGGGAAATGTTTGAGCCACTGTGAAAAGGAATTTCGTTCGATGACTCAAGAAACTGTCATAAATGGCATGCAAATAGAAGACACACAAATAGCAACTGGAAAGAAAAAAAAAGCAACACAAGAAGTACGTAGGGGAAAAAGCAAGAGAGCTGGGAAAAGGAAGGAGAGGAGGTGACAGAGACAAAAAGAGAGGAGGATAGGGTAATAATCCCAAGTAATTCACTTAGGGCATTGCTGAAGGGTGGCTAAGAGGATTGGGACACTTCCAGAATCAGATCAACAAAAATAACCAAGACGGACCGAGGAAATGACGAACATGACGCTTTGGACCTGACCGGAACATGATGTGTTCATACTGACCTCTACCTAATAGGAACAAACCGTTTTAAGATGACACACAACTAAAAAAAAAAACAGAAAGGTCATAATTGTCAAACCGAATTTGGACGATGACACTAAACGCGAAACACCGTAGAACTGAACACAAACGCCCAAGAATACATCGATGCGAACAAATAACATATAATGAAAGAAAGAAATCCAAAGAAATTGAAAGTCGAGACGTTTGCAGCGCTCCTTAACTCGCCGAGTCGGCCGTGTTAACGAAGGAGTTCTCTCAGTTTGTTTTCATGTGCAGGCCTCCTACAAACTGAAAAAAAAAAAGGCTTTTTGATCCTGTGGTTATAAAATCAGTTTGTAGCCTGTCAGCATTTGCTGTCCAAATGTATCGGGCCGGAAAAGAGCTTCTCTACCAGGCACGTGCACGCACAGACCCTGAGTGGTGCTTGAGCATCAGCCCTTAAATTCTGGATGGAAAAAATGTGCCCTTTCTATCAATATTTTCAAAAAGAAATACAATATTTGCCTTTCTGTCATCAATCACCACCAATGTTTTGATATCTTAAGGACATTTTTTTCGAGTCCTGTGTGAGAATTGTGCACCTGCCGATTTGCGGCGCCCACCTTGACCCACCCTAAAAAGTTGGTGTAAAAATTAGGAAATGATTTGCCTGGATGTCATTTTTGTATATCACCAAACCTGGCATTTGAAAAGGGATGTAGAGTATAGACTTTCTACCTGTGTTAGTTGTGTGAGCAGAAATCAAAACATAACAGAAAAGAAATCAACACATAAATATATGTGCATTTTTTTTGTATAAAGAATTTTGCCAATGGGTGCCATTTTTTTTTTTTTTTTTTTTTAAACTTGAGCATCTCCCCCTAAAAATTTCTTTGCACGTGCCTGTTCCCTACAACGCTAGCCTGATGCCTGTTCCCTACAACGCTGGCCTGATAGTGTAATTAAATTTATACAAAAGAAAAATAAGCAGCATGCCTCACACTAACCAAACTGGACGCTGCCCTGTGGTGCTTTCTAGAGGACCTGGAACTTCCAGGAGTTTTGGTCCTTATGGTCCAGGCAGTCCATTGTAGTGAACCCCAGTTTCCAGGCCTGCTGGTCCTTGTAGTCCAGGCAGTCCACCGAGGTGAAGCCAAGGGAGGAGGCGGTGCTGTAGCCCTGCGAAGACAGCGAGGCGGGCGATTGGCTTAGGGAGCCCCCCATAGAGGGCACGGTGATGGGGCTGAGAGCGCCCCCGGTGCCCGAGAGCTGCGAGTGCATGGGGGACAGGTAGGCGCTGCAGTCCAGGCCTGTGAAGTAGGAGGTGGTGCTGGTGTAGCCTTGGGCGTAGGCCGACGGCTGGCCGTAGCTCATCGGGTAAGGTGAGGGCCTCTGCATGCAGGGGGCTGTGGAGGAGGCCAGCGGGTCAGGGAGGGGTGATATGGCCGGACTCCAGATTGACACGGAGGTGTTTCCTGTGCCGGAGCTCTGGACCAGGCCGGAGCCCGACTGGGCCGATGAGGGGCTGAAGGAGTCGGAAGGATTCGGAACGGGATCGGGGGCGCTGGCCTCCTGGACTGGAGAGGCCTTCTTCTTGGGGGGGCGGGGTTTGGACTGGCCGCTGCTCTGCTGCTGCTGCTGACGGCACTTGGCACGTCGGTTCTTGAACCACACCTGGACACAGACAACAGGAGGGTTTGGCACAGAAGCACTTTCCTGCCTCCTTAGTCCACTAAGGAGTATTTTTGGACCCTTTAATGACGACACTCTTCAAAACTGTAATGTGAAGTGAGCCACAGAAAGTTACATCAGTTTTGTTGCTCAAATGTCAGTCCGAGGAAACCCCATACCCGATGACTGACAGACTTTGAAATGGTAAGAAGGAGGGAGGCCATAGTACAGGGCAAGCGGGGAAACCAAAAAGCGACTTAAATATCCATTTCTTCTTTTCCTATAGTGCTTAATATCCTGTTCAGGGTTGCAGGGAACTGGAAATGTGACTTTACCAAAGATTGGTTGCCCAAAAAAAAAAAAAAAAATCACAGGACAAACCTGAACAACGACTCAAATTGACTCCATTGAAATTAATAAATAAATTATGTCAGTGACTACTTCAATGACTCCTAATTGAAAATATATATTTTTTAAAAACTGTAATTACAATGTTATTACTAATATTCTGTGACTATTTGGAATTATTCAATTCGTTTCAGGAGGCATGTTGATTAAGTGCTAATGTCGGACCTTTATCTTGGCTCTATAACCTATAACCCCCCCACCCCCCCTCTCTACCTGCACACGTGACTCAGGCAGGTTGATCTTGAGGGCCACTTCCTCCCTCATGAAGATGTCCGGGTATCGGGTTTTGGAGAACAGGGCCTCCAGGATGTCCAATTGTGTTCTGGTGAAGGTGGTCCGTTCCCTTCGCTGCTTCCTGGGTGTGGCTTCAGATAAAAAGGATTTTAAAAAAGGGAGGTGTCAGCACACAGATGAGCTTCTTGAAGGTCACGTGACGTGCCCGCTGACCCCCACCCCCTACCCAACTCCCCTCCCTTTGTTTTCCTGAAGCAGATCGGCGTGACAACAAACACACAGACAGTTGGGAATCTCCTTGAGTGATCTTGACTTTGCTGCGGGGAGCGTTTCGCGCGTATTTGCTCATTATACTGAAATATTCAAGTCCGCGGTGTCAGTTTCCCCCTGAGAGGGAGAAAAACTTTACTCGCTAGAGTTTAGTTTGCGCAGTCAAAGTCCCAATTATTTGTCCTCCGGGGTGCCACGGCCAAACGCCTCAGAGTATTTGTTTCAGAACGAGTCAAGTGAGGAAGACGTGAGAAGAAGGATTTGGCCTCGCCGAGTGTCTCAGTCGCATGCCAAGCGACATTTAACTGAATCTTCGGGGAAACTGACTGCAGGGGTGAATGAAGAAATAGAAACCCATTAAACGCTTTTCTGATTTACAATTTGATAATCGAATCTGCTTTTCATCTTTTAATAACAGCCCGAATGTTTGTCTAAAGCAGATCTACACATCAGGACATTATTTTTCTAATTACGTCACATTGACCCACGTTAAAGTTTAAAACGAAAGATAAAAATAGGATTTAAAGATCTATTATTTTAATTGTCTATTATTTTAATGCCATCTAATTGTTTTAACTCAATCGTTTTTATGGTTAATACGCAGAGGGACATTGTTTTGGTGGTGTAGAAAAAAAAGCAAAAGAAACGTGAAGAATGTACAACAACAACAATTTAAAAAAAAAACTTGTCCGCTGAAATCGGGCTACACACACACACACACACACACACAAAAAAAAAGCAATTGCCCGTTCCGTTCAAATAGTAGGCTATTTTCTGAGTCAAGACATACATCATACCAATACAACATTTAATCAAAAATATATTCATCCAAGTCAACGCTTCTTATCGTTGAGCAGATTTAAACATTAACTTTCGTTTTAAAAATTAAATATGTATATTCAGCTCGGGCTTGTGATTATTTATTTTTATTTTTCATTTGACAAAATATTACATCCTACAAATCAAAAACATTTCTTTTGTCAATATAATAATAAGAACAAAAATGAACATGTACAAACAATCAAATATTTAAATCGCCATCATAAAGATTACGCCTCAACCTAACATTTAAATAACCGCTTCTGGTTATTTACGCGCGGCTTTTACGCAAAAGCTACGTCATCAATCGAGAATGAAAAGCAAAGAAGCACAATTAAAAAGATATAAAATCATGTTTTTTTTTTTTGGAATTGTTTTTACTTACACGGATAAGCGACGGTTGTGTGCAGCACGTCCATTCCCGGGCCGGGCAAATTTAACCCGTTCATGGTGTAATGAGGTTGTTTTATGTAGGACATCATCTTGACTGCAGCCTCTTAAATCCCGACGACGCTCTTGTTTATGCGTGTGGGATGGACGCAATGCAACAGCCGAGGACCTCAGCTGAGGCGACAATTAAGTCACTGAATCCCCGTGATTCCAAACCTGCGCTTTTTAAGGGAAGAAAAAAAAACTTCACTTTGTAACGGTCAATTTGGAGGAAGATGGCGAACGGCGAGCATCATCCGAACTGTTCTTGTTTTTCTTCCTCTGAGGATGTCAGCACAGGTGTGGCGGCCTCGGATTACACTTGATTGCGAGAGGAGAGGATACTCAACTGAATACGTTCGTCCCCGCGTGGGCTGCTAATTAGAGGGCGTAAAATGGCTCCGGCTATCCCCGCCCACCGCACGCACGCGCAGACGCAACAGGTTGCAGGCAACGTTGTGTTCGTTTATTTAAACTCAGTGGAAATATTTAGTCCTCAATGAATAAACTCCCCATAATACAGTAGGGTAAAGTACATAAAAAAGAATGCCAGCCATGCTACCGGATTGGAAGTACCACCAGTCCAGAAGATCAAGATGTTGAGACAAATGAAGAAAAAAAAAAACAGAATAAAATAAGTAGGCTGTACCAGGGCTGGGTGAAGGCATGGGCGTCATTAGGCCTATTTTAGGGAGGCTTCAGCCTCCCTAAAAATGTCTTTAGCCCACCTAAATAATTTCATTGCATTATTTAAAAAAAAGTATTATTTATTTTTCCTGTACTTTTGCTAATATATTGCATCAAATTCAACGTAATGTGGCCATTTTAAATTATATTTCGATAACCTGCCATTATTGTAATGTTAAATCTCCCAGGTTTCCTGAACGCAACAGGTGTTGCGTTTGCATTTGACGTGTCTGTCACCATCGCCACATCAAATGCTAACGCAACAACTGACAGTTCATTGCCGAAAGTCAGGTTGAGTCGACAGCATGGATATTCGCTTTTGGATAAATTAAGGTGGTGCTTAATAAAAATTAAGCAACATTTTATTATTAAATACATAAATAATCATTACACCAACTCTTTGAGGCAACACCTATTGAGATTTTGGCCTATATAAAATAAATAAATAAATATAAAATAAATACATTTATTTATTTGAAAGGAATCAGGCCAAAGAATCACAGAGAGTGAGCCGGGGGTGGGCTCTGCTGGACAGGTGAGTCTATCAGATCTCAAGGCTAATTTTACTTGCAAGGCTGTTCCCAAAATGCAATCGGAGCTTACAGTAAGTATTGAGCAGCAAACTTGTGTTTTTCCAAAGTGATGAAGCTTTTGCATCTCATTGTACTAACTTAAATTGCATATCACGGCAGACTTCTCAAAATACATCGTCTTCTGGCGGCTAAGCATATATTAATACATTTTGGTAGAGAGGAATATAGGACTACTGTCATATAGGTTATGTTATCGGGCATCCTTCTAATTCCCTTGAACAACCAAGATTGAACTTTTGAACTCTTTATAATTTCTATTATCTAGTCCAGTTAAAGTCCAGGGGAGGAAGCCCCATCATAGTAAAGAGGATACTAATGTGATGTGTGTAGTTCTTCATAGCCTCTTCATTTTGCTCTCAAAGTGCACGGAATTGATGGATTTTTAACAGAATGTCGAAAAAATTTCTCCCGGGGGGGCATGCCCCCGGACCCCCCTACAGGGGCTGTGTTCCCCTTGGGGCTAAGCCCCCCTTGTTCTTCAAACCTAGTGACGCCCCTGGGTGAAGGTAACCAAAGTTTGAAAGAAAGTACACAGGAGGACTACAAAAAGAAGTGCTATTGGGCTTGTTGATTCGGAGATGTCACAAAGAGAGCTGTAAGCATGCAGAAATAGAAGAAATGCAGATGAAAGTAAAGGCGACTCCGAAACAGAGAATAAGTACCAGATGGAAGGAGTATTCAATCAAATCTGGAAGAGAAACAAGGGAATGATCGGAATGCCCTTAACGGTAATTTATGGAGAGGACATGATACCTAGCGATGCACTGCAAAACTATACCCTAGAAGTTGTGCATATACTTGTGTATAAATAAATAAATAATGGAAGTATTTGTGGCAGGGTGGGTGAATGGTTAGCACACCCCAGCTTTCCTGTGTGTAGTATGCCTGTTCTCCACGTGCCTCTGTGGGTTTTCTTTGGGTACTCCGGTTTCCTCCCACATTCCAAGAACATGCATGGCAGGTTAATGGAACACGCTAAATTGTCCTTCGGGGTGCATGTGAGCCCGAATGGTTGTTTTGTCTGTGTGGTGCTTGAGTCTATCCCAGCTGACTTCAGGTGAAAGGCAGACCACACCCCGGACTGGTCGCCAGTCAGTCACCGGGCACATGGAAAAACAAATAACCATTTACACCCACATCCACACCGTCACTGAATGGGAACCGATCCCACGCTTCCTGCACACAAGTTCGGTGAATGTACCACTACACCATCGGCGACTGCTGTAAATATATTGTGTTTAATTTTGAAAAATCCTGTTTACGATAGAATAATGCAATATTATCATTGCCTTCCTTGCTGATTGGCTGCGGAAAATCACATGGTTCTACAAACTTATTGTGTAGTGTCGATTAATAATTCTGTTACTAAACATGGTCATTTGCACAAAATGTCGACATCCTTTTGCGACTAACACTCTCATTACCGATTAAAAAAAAAAAAATCAAATACATGTTATGTGTATGTTGTATGTATGTATATGTTGATTACAGCATAATATTACATTTTGGTTTTAAGGTCTTAGCTGCCACAACAACTTCATTAGTTGAAATGACTTAATGCATTGGATGCATGACATATTATATCCAAACTGCATCCGCAGCAAAACCCAGAAAAAAAATGTGATAGATTTTGATTCATACTGCAAATGTGGCTGTCACATCAGATTCTGTTTTGCACCCAACAGCCGCGTTCTTGTGCTCTCTCTCTCTCATCACCGACATCCACAAACACCCGGTTGCACAAAACCGACAAAGCTCATTCGATTTATCATAATATGCTTTATCTGAAAAGTCTCTTATCACCAGATAAAGGGAGCAAAGACTGAGCAATCCATTCAGTGCTGAAGCCGGGACGGAGCCTGAAAAGAACTATCGCCAAGCCAAGTGCACCAAGGAGTGAGTTTTGACTGAAAGAAGGTAAAACGCCGTGAACGGCAAAGATGGAAGAAGAAGGAAAAGAGAGCACCGGGGAGATGGACAATTTTATTTCAACGGAGGAAGAAAAAGCATTGGATTGTCGCCGTTTTGTAAGCTCTGCTAAGAATCCGGGGAAACAGGCTCGGGAATTTGTTTGAGACATGTTGAATGTACTGTTGTGTGCCTTTTTTTTCAAGTTTTTAACAATAACGCTTGAACTATGGCAAAAAATGAATGGGGGGGAGGAGGATATTTTATTGGTCAAATAACAATTCGGAAAACACAGTGACTTTCATCCTTTCAGGCACAGCGGTTACTACAGTGGACAGCTTCTCATGTTATCAGGTTACAGGGTGTGTGAAAGGGTTAAATTGTCATCACTATTCTGCATCAATGTCTACTCTGTTGTATAGGACCACCAAGTACAAGTGGAACAGCCTGGACAAGTGTGGAAGAAGACGGAGCTGCTCTATAATCCTTTGCTGGACTATACCCTCCCCCGGAGATGGACTAGAAGCACCACGCAGGCAATGATGCAAGCAAGGGCTTTAATTCATGATTTATTTATATCTCTGGAAGGTATGAAAACCAGCCTGTGGTACGAGCGAGCGTGGATAAAGAAAGGAGGGGGGGGGGACAGGTACAGATAAAGGGAGGGGTGAGGATGGAAGGACAGAAAAGAAACAGGTGAAGGGGCAGAAAAGAAGATGGAGGGAGAGGGGGGCCAGGGGAAGGGAGGGGGGGGGGGCTACCGCTTCTCGTCCCCACTGACACACTGCTGCAGTTAATCCAGATTAGAGTGTCTAAAGCAGGTCGGCTAAATCTGCGGGCCAGCCAGCAATACAGAGGCCGCTGTCAGTCCCAATCACTCACTCGGCGCACACACGCACACTCCGTTAATCTCCTCTGTGCCACCAGCAGCTCAACATGGACTGATACTGGTCAACCACCCAACCCCCCTTTCCTCGTCCAGTTCAACATTATCAAATATGCAGTATAATCTTTTTTTTTTTTTAACAACATCCAATCAAACGTTTGCAAAATTTCCACAGGAGAAAGGGAAAGAGCCAGAGATTGGCTCAAAGTGGGACTGACTTGTCATGGTTGGGCTAAAAAAATGAAAAAAAAAACCCCAATGTAATTGCAATTTTTTTCCCCTCAATATTCCAACTGCGATTTAACCCTTTCAGGGACAGCGGTTACTACAGTGGACAACCCATCATGTTATCAGGTTACAGGTTTTCATTATTGGTGCATGAAAGGGTTAATATGTGATTATTTTTTTAATGGTTCTCTTCCCGTGTGTTCTTTAATAAACACAAGCAATAAATTAATCTCTATACGACGAAACAAAATTAGATTCAACATCATGTATATGTTTTTTTTTGTTTGATAGCTCATCTTAAGCTAAAATAAAGGCATATGAATCATGAATTAAAATGGACAATTTTTTAAATAAACTTTCATTATTGGGGTTCATTTACAAAAAGTCTATTAAACTACGACGACTTAAGAACATTCTACCAAACAGGTGCGGCGTAAACATCAATCAGTAAATCCTACATTCGATGACAACAATAATGCAAACAAATCCGTGGCTTTATCACTTAAAATTTTCATGGTTCATGAAACAATATGTAAACCAGAGGTGGGCATCGTCAGTACATCACTACGCTTCTGCCAGACTACTACGGGCCCGCCCAGTCGGTCCAAGTCGTCAGCGACAGCCAAACTGCTTCAAGAGCGGATTTACCGGTACTACATCACACATAGGTGCCGCACAGCTGACACACCACCAAATACAGGAAAAAAAATATCAAATAAAACAGTGTTGTACACCTTTTGATCCCACAGGCGTCTCTCTGTGTGTGTGTGTGTGTGTGTGTGTGTGTGTGTGTGTGTGTGTGTGTGTGTGTGTGTGTGCGTGCGTGCGTGCGTGCGTGCGTGCGTGCGTGCGTGCGTGCGTGCGTGCGTGCGTGCGTGCGTGTGTGTTCTCGATGCCGTGTCACTGCCACTGTCGAGGTGATGGGTTGGGACTGCATGGGTCAGCCTGTAAAACAGACGGAAACTCATTGGGGGACAGAAGATGCTCCCCTCTAATGTAAACATTTGTACCGCAGTTCTTAAAGGGGTAGTCAACCCAAACATTTTTTTTCCAATAATATGTTCTCTGCGCCTCCACTACTCTAAACATGGCATTCTGATTAATGTTGCATTTATGAAATGTATATTAAGCAGCAAAATCCACCTGGATTGGGCCATGACAGGGGACGGCCATTTTGCCACTTTCTGTTTAACTGAAAATGACATCGGGTACACCTTGAACCGGTTGTCAGCCAATTATTAAGAGGCCATGGGCGGGTCGGATGGTCCTCGGGTTGTACTTGGCCAAGTGCTGGGCTACAGGAAATGGCTTCCTCTTTAAGCAAATCTTCAACAGGTACCACATGCCTGGCACTCTTAAGTGGCTTGCCAAAAGGTCAAAGAGTCAAATATATGCATGTAGTATACTTTTTAAAAAAATTAATTGGAATCATTTTATCATGAATATAAAGAAATATTCACTATGTCAACAATCTTTACTCCGACTGGGTCTCTCTTCTCCTTAATATAATATGTAAACAGCTTTCCTTTGATTGGTTAGTTCATGAGCCGAAATGACTTACACATGACGATGATATGCGGGCGTCTCGTGGCTGACATGTCTATTCATTGCGCTGGCTCCACTGAAATTTTGTAAACCGTTGGCACAATTTTACCAAGCAAAAATGCCCCCTCGGGCGGCCATGGTAAGGTGACAGCCCTGTCTCCCTGCAAGAATTTTTTCCCATCTCCGTGTCGCGCAGTTTCACGGCTGCACAGCAGGCTAACTGATGGGTACTGAGCAGTCCCCACAAATGAGTGGGTCTCGATGTATATGTATATTAACCCTTTCATGCACCCTGCAACCTGATAAGATGATCAGCTGTCCACTGTAGTAACCGCTGTCCCTAAAAGGGTTGAATATAGAGCAGTGGTTCTTAACCTGGGTTCGATCGAACTCTAGGGGTTCGGTGAATCGGTCTCAGGGGTTCAACGGAGCCTCTGCCATGGAGGTTAAGACACACCCTGATTCAACATGTCAATTAGTTATGACATGCAGATGATCACATTACATTGCTTGTCCAATCAGTGCTGCGGGAAATTTAGTTCCTTTTTTCGCACAGTTAAAAAAAAAATTATTTACTTTTTTCTGTTTTTAATAAATGTGTTTTTTATGTCTTGAATTTGTAAAAAAATTTATTTTTATTTTTCACTAATGGTTCGGTGAATGTGCATTTGAACTGGTTGGGTTCAGTACCTCCAACAAGGTTAAGAACCACTGGTATAGAGGGACCAATCAATGTCCATGCGAATTTGTAGACTCAGAAAGCAAGTGCATGCATGTCACACTTAAAAAAGGTCACAGAGTCATTTTGAATTGCGAAAAACAGTATGGAAAAAAAAATGCATTATGTCAGGGCATCTTTCAAAATGTCTCAAACAAACTTTTTATCGTATAAAACACTGAACACGTGTTTGTACATGAGCAATGCACCAAACACAATAAATACACAAATGATTAGAAAACACTCAGTTGCCATCTCTGACTGTCAATTGGTTGGTTATTAATCATAAACGTTTGGTGGTGTCAGATCTTGAATTTCTCTTGCGAGTCTGACCAAACTTAGATAAGCAAAAATTGCGTTCATGGTACACATACAAATAAAGTTATGATGCCCCAAATTATCATAATGCCAGTGCCGATACAATTTGTGGTGCAAAACCATGTTCACATTTTGCACTGAGCTCCAGTCTCGGCAAATATGTTATACTAGCTATATTGTTGATTTATAGAAGTGTATTTGTATGTGGGTATGCGTGTACTGCGTGCGTGCGTGCGTGCGTGTAATGAGTCTGGAGTGCAGTTTGAGCTGAGGTGTGTCACTGGGGAGGATGAGTGATTACAATGGACAGTAATCCTGCCGATGGATTAGCAGGTGGTATTAGGAGAAGTGGGGGTGTAGCACACTGTCACCTCTGAACTGTCACAATATGGAGCAACAGCTTGCCGGCCCTCACCTCCGTCTGCTTTAGTCCCTACAACTACTTGCACACCTGAAACGACTGAATACTCAGACAATCGACAATTATGGGCGCCGTTTAGTTGAGGATGAGAAATATGGTCCCAAAATGTGTAATTAAAAACAGAGTCCAATGATTTGGAAATCCTTTCCAAGTTATATTCGATTGAATACTCAACAAAGATAAGATATTTAATGTTCAAACTGATTAAAGTGTCATTAAAAACAAATAACTGGGACGGGGCACCAAAAGACTGAGAAAGTTGACAAATGCTCAAAAACCACCTGTTTGGAACATTCCACAGCTGATTAAGTGGAAACAGGTGAGTGACATGATTGGCTATAAAAGGAGTGTGTCACCCCCCCGCAGCCCCCAAGGTCAGCTGTTCAGAAGGAAAGATGGGGTGAGGTTCACCACTTTGAGAACAAGGGTATGAGCAAATAGTCCAGCAGTTTAAAAACAATGTTTCTCAACATATATTTGGAGGAATTTAGGGATGTCATCATCTCCGATCCATATACAGTATATCGTCAAAATGTTTGAAGAATCTGGAAAAATCTCTGCACGCAAACAGCCAGGCCAGAAACCAGTTTTATATGCCACTGACCTTAGATCACGATACTGCATTAAAAAAAAAAGACATAATTGTATTAGGAATATTGCCATGTGTGCTCAGGAGCATTTCAGAAAACAATTGTTAGTTACCAATCCAAGTTAAAACTCTACCATGCAAAGTAAAAAAATCATATATCACCAAGAAACACTCCTGGTTTATGTGGGCCTGAGATTTTCTCAGTTGGGCTGACCTAAAATGGAAAAAAAAAAAAGATTACTGTGGTCAGACAAATCCTCGTTTCAATATGTTTTAGGAGCTGATGGATGTCTTGTCTCCGGATTGTTGAAGTTCAAAAGCCAGCATATGTGATATATTTTAGTGCCCATCGGATGAGCAACTTGCACATATATGAAGGTACTATTAATGCTGAAAGGTCCATCCAGATTTTGGAAGGACATATGCTGCCATCCAAACAACGTCTATTTGAAGGACGTCCCCGCTTGTTTCAGCAAGACAATGGCAAATCACATTGTGATCTAGACTGACCTGCCAGCAGTCCTGACCTGTCTCCCATTGAACAAGTATGGCGCATTATGAAGTGTAAAGTACAACAAGGGAGATCTCGGTCTGTTGAGCAACTGAAGTTGGACATGAAGTAAGAGTGGGAAAGAATTCCTCCATGCAAAATGTCAACAACTTCATTCAGTACAGTATATGGCTTCACATACTCTGAATGCCACTTATCATATTCTACAGTCCCTGCTTCATAACTGCGATGCTTTGACGCTAACGTCAGTCTTCCCTCAAAATAAAACGTGTTTCCTCATTGTGGTCGGAGTACTTAGCCTGAGATTTTATTTGTAAATTATATATATATAAACGAAAAATGAAACAATCATTTTGCACTGTATTTTGTGTTTCTGGGACATGAAAAAAAAAGTCACTGTCACAGACAATTGGCTTGAATGGATTTCCCCCTCCCCTTTTCGTCCATTACATTGCAAAAAATAAAAATAAAAGCGATTAATTTCCCCTTGTAATTGTATGATATGATTTATACAGAGAAGTGAATGAGTTGCAAAATTCATAAACATGTCTCATATTTCATTAGTGCTATTTTTAGAGTGAGTGACTGAAGGTGGAATTGTGTGACCCTCTGTTGATGCACCATTCTCCATGCACACACATACTTAGTTTGCCATTTAAAACGTATCAGTGGTCATGGCTGGCAAAGGGAACAAATAATTGTGCTTCATAAACTCTGAAGAGCAACAAATTATTGGGCAACATGACCAGTAAAAATAATTTGAGCAATTTAATAGAACTAGCTTGAATATAGCGTCTCCTCAACGGTTTATACATTTTCATTTCTGCTCTGATGTTCAATCATTAAAATGTTTACTGTTTTTAAAGTACTTAACCTGAAAAAGCACATCAGTAAGTGGTGTAGCAAACCCAGTATTTGTTATATCGACTGTAAATTGTTGGTGCCCAGTTAAGAAACAATTAGTCAATGCTGCATAAACTGGAAGGATTGGTGTACATGACAGAGCAAAACTTGGTCATGTTTTTGCCTAAAACAGAATAGTAATGGACAATGTTCTCGGACATTATTCCTTTCATGAAGTGATGATTCATCATATTCTATATCACAGTAGACATAGTTGGTCCGGTCATTTCTCATTGAGAGTTAAATGACTGCTTCTTCATGACAGATGAAGAGTAAAGTCTTCATTCTAAGGATTTTTTAAAAAATGATTTAAAGAGCCTTTAAAAGTATGAAGGTTAACAAGCCTTTTATTAAGATTGGAAGTTGATGAGTGAATTGTTACTGACATCTGGTGGACAGACAATGAAAGTTACCAGTTATTTTTACACAAGCTTGCAAGTGTAAAAGCAAACGCGGTACATAAAAATAGGATAGAAATTAAATTAATTCGGGTTTTAGTTTTGATGGAGTCGGTGTCTTCTGTCAATTGGTATTGGTTTGTATTTCATATCAAATTTCTGTCAGGCAAGTTCTTAACTTGAAGACACTGCATTTGGCTCGAATGAGAGTTTCGTTGGATTACAGTCGTGGACCATATGGTTTTACACACAGGTCGCTTTTAATGAAATTGGGGTGTTGTACAAATGTAAGCTCTGAGGCTTTCAAAAATATAAATACGTGCTGCATACGGTTTGCGCATCGTCATGTCCAATTCCGATCAGAAAACCGGAAGTAACAAAACAAGGGTTAAATTCATTTGTTTCCCCCCCCCCCAAATTATTTTAATTGATAGTACACGTTTTTCCAATGACAAAAAAATGAGACCTCAGAAAATTTGTTGAAAAATGGGCAAGCTACGATTTTCACGTTTTTGCATTGTCTTTGATGGGAAGGTTGTCCTTCCCAACATGGCCACCACGTAGGCACGTTGGCCTGCTGCAGCGCGCTGGTGAAGAAGAAGAAAAGAAGAAGAAAAGAAGAAGAAGAAGAAGAAGAAGAAGAAGAAGAAGAAAAAGCCGATGAAGAAGAAGAAGTTGTTGAAGAAGAAGAAGAAGAAGAAGAAGAAGAAGACGAACTGAGAGATAAAACAAATCTTTATTTTATTAAAAACAAAGTCTGTTGTTGCAATTGAGAGCACTTGTGGTGCGTAACCCGAGTAGCTATTAATATGCAGCCATGCAGTAGCTATTAATATACAGCCATGCAGGTTGTGAAGACTTCCTCGTCGTGGTGATTGCTTGTGCATCTTGTTGACGTCCGAAATCATGTTTGGAGAGTTGTATCCCTTCGCGGAGGACAGTTTTAGCCGCTTCCCATCTCAGAGTAACATTTATGGACTGTGTCAGGCCGGGGAGCAGGAGCTGCTCGCGGCTACACTCAAAGGGAAGGTGGTCAGCTTCACTTACCAGGAACTTCAGCAGAAAATAAGACCAGTGGCCAAAGAGGTTCAATTTACCTACATACCAGGTAGACCCAAAGGACCTGAGACAAAATCATTTCAACGAGATATGTTTGTATTTGTCATAAATTAAATTAAATGAACAACCTGTGCTCTGCCTTCTTAATCTGAACAAATATAGTCGAATCGACCCACCCCAAACATAAATAAAACATAACCATTAAGCTAAATCACTACACACATTGACTTGTGTTTTATTACATTAAAAACTCAGTTGCTGTATGTGTAGAATAATAGCAAATGATAATAGGTAGGGGAAAAAATCTAAAACTAGGTTAAAAAAAGACTGCACTGTTATAAAATGATGCACTTTTAATTTATTCAACCACAGTTGCAATTAATGTTTTGCAAATGTGAAAATATATATATATTTAGATCTGTCATATCAGTAATTTTTAAAGCAATGTTGCCAAGTTTTCATCTCTTCTTGTCGACCTAGTTGATGCAGAGATTGTGTCAATCGATGCGTTCAACAAGTCCTCACCCAAAAGTGGGCTTGTAGTGGGGATCACATTCATAAAGGTAAATATAGCACAGACAGCATATGCTTAATTGAGTGGAATATTTTAATCAGTGTGATCTTTTTAACAGGACTCTGGTGACAAAGCCACCCCGTTCTTGAATATCTACTGTGACTACGAGCCTGGCTCAGAGTTCAACCTAGAGTCAATTGCCCGTGAGTAAACCTGTGTCCACTTCAGATCAGTTTCCCTCTCAAGTTATGATGTTAATCTGACTGTCTGGACAGAAAGTTGCCTCAATCTGGAGTTGCAGTTCACACCCTTCCAGCTGTACCACACAGAGTAAGTTACATTATATATAGACAAGGAATATACCGATACCAGTAATGGTGTCGGTGCCAATACTGTATGTAGTGGCCTGTAAAGAAGCAAACCTCACCAACATTTGCATTCAACCTTTCTGTTATTAGAGTGCAGAGTGATGACGGAGGACGAGAAATTGTTTTTCTGCTTAGTGGTCACGACCAGAGGATACACCTGTACAAGGAGGTCTGTGTGCTTGTAGGAGGAAAACATATTTATTTCAGATTTTCAAATGAAATAGAAAGTAAAAAGAAATATAATTTGAAGATGTAACAAAACCTTTTACAGCCCAGCGAGGCATTTTTGCTGTGCCATTTTAGAGTAACTGTATTTCTTCATCATGCGTCATTCTCAACAGGACAAAATATAAAGAATAAGAAACAAATGCTTTGTGTCATCCAGCCACAGAAAATCATAATTGCATATGAAGTTGATCGCAAAACTTTTGTTTTCAACAGAATGCCTCACTCCACCAGTTTGAAGAGCAGCCAGTGGAGCGACTCTTCCCAGAGCTGCAGCAATTGCCCAGCAAGTTAGTCTCCCTCTAATTCTGTCTTTTATGTGTTCAGTCGTAGGGCTTGGAAACTGAGAGGATGATGAAAACTTTACTCCATATACATGTCAATTCCATGGAGGTCATAATTTTTTGGGGGGTGGGGCAGAGGTGGGGGGCGGTATTCCTGTCATTTCTTGTTGTGCTGTCAAATTGTACAAGAGAAAGTACAGCACATTTTTAAAATACATTGTGGTGACTGGATAAACCTCTTATGAGAACAAGGATGCATGTTTGTAAGTAACGAGTGAACTGGAATTGAGTAGTTTTCAGTTTTGTTCCTTCCATGGAAAAAAAAAGTCAAACACTGCACTGTATTTTCTTGACTGGTGTGTGTCTTGCTTCCTCGCAGTGTGTTATGGATGGACATATTGTGCATACCTGATGGCCGACGACTGTCTGCATTTGGCTGCCAGAACGGCTGCGTTGGACTGGCTCTGGTCAAACAGTGTGGGCCAGGTGAGACAACACCAAGAAATGCAATTCTTTCTAGATTAGAGCTAGTGGTTCAAGTCACAATATTTAGGATGAATACTCTTTAGAACTGGTCACGTGCGTTCATCAAACTACCACAGCGATCAAGAATTATTACAACACCCGATTTCGTCAAGCTAAACTTGAAAGTGGTGGTGAATCTTCGCCCGTGGGTTGGCACACTTCGTCGGGTTAGAGCAGTATGTAAATCGGACCCACTCAAAAGCTCGTCGGGGTCACAGTGCAGTGGTGCAGGGTTCGATTCCGACTGCGGCCTTCCTGTGTGGAGTTTGCATATTCTCCCCGTTGCGTGGGTTTTCTCCGGGTACTCCGGTTTCCTCCCACATTCCAAAAACATGCTCGTTAAGTTAATGGAACACTCTAAATTGTCCCTTGGTGAAGCCAAACAACAAAGTCCTTTACTATCTCCCTATTTCTGAAAATGTGTACGCGAGCGAGTCATTCTTCCAGGTTTTCAGTAAATATCCATCCATCCATCCATCTATTTTCTGATCCGCTTATCCTCATAAGGATGGTCCGGAGCTATCCCAGCTGTCTTTAGGCAATAGGCCTAACGCTGAACTGGTTGCTAGCCAATCACAGGGCGCATATAGACGAACAACCATCCGCACTCACACTCACACTGAGGGACTCAATCAGCCTGCCATGCATGTTTTGGAATGTGGGAGGAAACCAGAGTACCAGGAGAAAACCCACGCAGGCAGGGGGGAGAACATGCAAACTCCACACAGGAAGCCCGGAGCTGGAATCGAATCCTGCATCTCTGCACTGTGAGGTCGACGCGCTAAAATGATGATCCCGGAACAAATATACAGGACAAGCCGATGATTATTTCCTTTGTGTTAGTTTCAGAGGTACATGTTTTTTAGTAAATTCATGTTTTGTCTCTTGAACAGAGGTTTTGCAGAGCTGGCGCGTTCAGTTCGACAGTCCAATCTCCATCGTGCTGCTTTTTCCTCTCATCTGCCAAACAGAGCCGGATCTGCCCAGTGGAGAAAAAAGTATCTCATGTCACACTTTTGTTCTAAATTGTGTCTTTCTTTTGTTCTTTTCATTTTCAACGTAACTTTACTACTACTTGTTACCAAACTTACCTGACCAAAAATTTTTGAAAATCCCAGTCCTCTAGCCCCTTCTTCCATTTTATATTTTTGTTACTACTGACTATAATTGAGATATGAAAAAACTGCCATATTTTTATTTTTATTTATTTATTTTTTTTGGGGGGGTGGGGGGTAATCATCAGTTCTTTGTTCATTGACAGGCACACCTCCAGCATTTTTTTCCTGTCCCGGGACTCAAGAGGAGCATGACTGATACATACCGGGGCTGAGAAAAATATTTATAAATATATTTTCAAATTAAAATAAAATACTGGAGGGGCTTAATTGAGGCTGGACACAAATTTCTGATGGGGCTGAAGCACCCCTCAGCCCTGATCACCTATTGTCAATTGAAAATAGAAAGAATGTATGATGCACAGATTTGTCCACTACCACTAAAACCTAAATGAGCATTGAAGTAATATTAAGTGGAGAAAAAAAATGAAAGAAAAAAAAATGAAATGTTGAGTTATATTTTAATGCTGATTAAAACTAAAATCGACATCCTCATTCCAAATTATCTGTCAGTTTTTTTTTTTGGTAGCACGTCAATTTTTTACTAAACAAACAAAATTCCACCAATGAGAGGTGTGTGCAGCCCCCATTAGGTTCGCACTATCAACATCTACAAATTTAAAACTAGCATAGTCGGAATGAAGAAAATTACTGCTGGCTTTTCATTTAATATTGTAACCATGGCCATACCGTGGTAAATTGTATTTGGTTTTATGCAGTTTTTTTTTTTTTTTAAGTTTTCAAAGCCTGTAACTATCCCATCTTTGTGTTGTATTTACATACGTACACCTTTATTTTCTAACAGTTTTGGATTTGCCACCCAAAAATTTGTTAAAACAGCTGTTGCACCTAACTCAACAAAAAATGTGTTCCCCAGTATATTGAAAAGACTCAATTATTCATATTTTCAGGTTTCGGAGTTGAAGGCTACAATCTACTAGTAACTAGCACAATCGAGATGGCAGTTGTCTACAGGTGAGGAGCTCATCTCATTAATCATGTTTTGGTCATAGATTTTTTTTTTTTAAATAACTTGAGTTCATGAAGTTTATAAGAAAGGTGAAGCTACTTTTTCAGCATTTCTATGACTCTATTACACCAGAGCCCCACGCTATTTTATTTATTTATTTTTTTGTGTCCCAGAAATGTTCATGAGGGAGGCTTGTCCCACTCGCTCTGCCTCGCTGACAGCGACCAGTGGGATGCAGTGCTCTGTGCTCTGGTTATCGATCTGGATTTTGACGGGCAGAAGGAGGTGCTGCTGGGAACATATGGACAGGTCAGAAAGTCATGTGGCCAACACAAGTCTCCACCTTTGTTCTTGTTAGAAAATTTACTGTAGTACTGTACTGTAGTACCTCTACTTACGAAATTAATTGGTTCCGGAAGAAATTTCTTAACTAGAAAATTTTGTAAGTAGAGACGCGTTTTCCATGTAAATGCCCTAATCCGTTCCAAGCAACCCCAAAATTCAGACATAAATGTTTTCTAAAGCATAAAAATGGAAACAAATACCTGTTACAATTAGATTATTGCACAATAAATGAGAATTGTCAATAATGTAAAAGACAAACAATAAAGAATAAAAATGATGGTCATTTAACTTTTAACTGCATCTTCGTTTTTTTTGCCCTCTTGAGTGTTCTCTCTCAGAAGTGGTTTGTGCCTGGCGCTTTGTAAAGAACTGGTCCAAGGACATTTGCTTTTGTCGACTTTTAACAACCCTTAGAAAATGTCCAAGGCAAATATCAGCATAGTGAGCGATCGCTGAAATGGTGAACACTTTTTCTGGGTAATTCACATTTGCGTAAAACTATCGGAACGCCTCATGGCCTAAGGAGCGACGAGGATGCTGCATAGACACAGATCTATCTACACATATTGACATATTCTGTAGAGGTCCCTCTTAGCCAATGGGATGCCAGGATGATGCTCGGGAATAGCCAATGGCAGAGCAGCTATAACTATGTTGCATTCAGGAAAGTCGGCGCTGCGAGTCGCAGACCATACTGTATTTTTACCTTTCATATCTTCAAATTTCTTTCGTAACTAGAGGCAATGTTTTCCTGTTAAGACGTTTCGTAACTTGAAAATTTCGTATGAAGAGACGTTCGTAGGTAAAGGTACCACTGTACCTTGTGATTGACTGGTGATGAGTCCAGTGTGCTGGGATTGCCTCCTGCTCACCTTAAACCATTTCAGGGACAGCGGTTACTACAGTGGACACCTTATTAGGTTACAGGTTAACATTACTTGTGCAAGAAAGGGTTAATCCTAATGTGCACAAACAGTGTACAAAATGGATGGATGGATAGATGGATGATGAGAGAGGCCAAATGAAAACCTGCACAATCTGTTTTTCATCCACCTGTGTAGGAACTTCTCTGTTATAAATTCCAGCATGGGGCAGCAGGAGAAGAGGGACACTTTGAGTTGCTGTGGCGACGGAGCTTCAAGAGTCCTTTGCTGTCAATCATATACTTGGATCTGACGGGGGACGGTTTGAGAGAGCTGGCTGTCCTCACACTGAAAGGACTGTATATCTTACAGGTATGTGGCACCAAAGCGCTCAAGAGATTTATGACTGTAATAAAAGCCACAGCGATGCCGCTGTTGTGCCACCTCTGTAGACTTTCTCACTAACTCAGCAAAAAAGTGGAGAAGTGTATTGCTGACCTCAAATGAGCACCTGGAGGATAATCTCAAATACAATGGCGCCTCTAAAGTTGAGGACGACCCGTTTCAGAATGCAGTGTAATCTCCAAATTGTGTCTTTCCCATAAGAAATAATGCAGTGTCAACATCGTAACACCATGACACTGTAAAGGCATTTTTATCTCAGTCACATTTTAATCTTAACCATCACATAATTGTAAAATGTCAGAATATACACATGGTCTGCTCACAGAAAATAGAATGTGAATCTTAAATTTACTGCAATATGGTTGCCTTCCCAATGCTTATATGTACCGTATTTTCCGCACTATAAGGTGCACCTAAAAACGTTACATTTTCCGAAAAGCCGACTGTGTGCCCGAATATCCGATGCGCCTTATATATGCTTTTCCAGTCTCTTTATATTTCCCATTGCGTTGTTTCCTTTGGTGTTCCTATGCCATCTTGTGGTGATTATTAGCAGGAACCAATTGTAACGGAAAAGGGTTCTGCCCGACACGAATTGACATGTGCATTCGCCAACATACACTCAAACAGGACAACTACTCTGTGAGCTCTGCACAGCCATTATGAAACAAAAATAATACCAAAAATATAGTTAACTTCTGACTAAATGAAGGAAGAAGGAGACAAGCAAGGAAATTTAGCCCCTTGTTGATGTGCGCCCACAATGTTTGTGTGCCTTTTTGTTGAATCGTTTGTCTTCATAACTTTTTTTCTTTCATTTATTGTTTTGTAATGCCATTTGTATTTATGTGGTTCATGTCCGCCGTGTTTGTGACCAGTTTCATGGCTTTGTTACAGCCGCAGCGGTTGTGAAGGCTCTGTATAAATAAAGCTGGATTGTATTGTATTTTATTCTATTCGATTCCCTTTAGCGTAGCTCCATCTAGTATATCTAGCATAGCACAACAACAGCCACTACTGTCGCCTATCATGCAGTGTGCCCTATATGTGAAAATAGTTTTAAAATAGGCCATTTATTGACGATGCAATTTATAATCCGAAGCGCCTTATAGTGCAGAAAATACGGTAGTTCCTTACTTTTGTGGCACATTGTCCATGACTATTATTGTTATACCATAATTGACTTGACTTTTCTTTCTGCTATTTGTTGTATGCCGTTACTTGTATTGACTTTATTTTCTACTTGACAATAACCCAAAAATCGGGCATCTCAGTCTCGTTATCGTTGATTTTTGTTGATTGTTTGAGCAATATCAAGGCTATAATTTTGAACTAGCTCTTGGAAGAAACACAAGAAGCTTGTTGAAACAATATTGATTAGAAAGGTGGATGGGATTCAATAATATTTGCTTTTCCCACTCCTTTTCAGGCATTATTAGAATTTTTCCTTTTTTCTTTTGCATGTGAAACAGTTCCTCAGTCCTATTTGGAATTTTTTTTTTGTTTAATGGATTATTTGTTTGCATTTTCTAAAATGCGAGGGATAGGCTTTCACAAGGGTGAGGTGCGCGGGCAGTGACGTATGTATTATTTTTTGGCTTATTGTTAATTCATTAGAGACCTATAGAGCGATATTGCACTGAGCGACCAGGGGCAGGCACTGTAAGTGTGTTGCAAATGAAAATAAGCTCCCCAGGCAATCGCAGGGCACGGCCAATCACATTCACACCGACAGGCAATTTAGAGTCTTCACTTGACCTTAACATCCGTTTTTGGGGGGGAGTGTGGGAGGAAGCCAGATTACCTGCACAGGGAGAACATGTCACCTCCGCATAGAAGGGTCTGATTCAAACCAAGAATCTCTCAGCTGCGGTCGCTACCTTTACTGAGCTGACCCGATCTCTAAACCTAACTATGAAAAATAACCCAAACAGCTCCAACACATTAGTTTTCAAGGTGATCTTCTATTAAACATGATTTCTTTAGAAATGTCAACCTGAGACTAGAATGTAGCGCTTGGAGAACAGATGATGGTCAGACCACTCATTTGTTTTTGTGTGTCATTGTAGCACAGTCTCACCAGCACTGCTGAGTTGGTCCTGGAGCGTCTTGCCAGGAGAGTGGCAGCTTTGACTGTTGACACGGAGCCAAAGGCAACTGAAGGTCGAAATACTCATGAAAAGGATATTCCTGAGGAGGACTTTGCACTGAAACCATCTTCAAATTAATAAACGGTGTTTTGATGGTATACCAACACAATTTTACAAACGCTGGAGCAACATTTAAGCTTTTATAGTCACGTTTGCAATACATGCAATTAAGACGTTTAATGTGCGTGTGGTTTGGTCGGCAAACAGAAAAACAGATTTTTGTTGAAAAAGCCAAATCGGTCAGAGACAATCCATTCTTCTGGCTGTCATAATTATGAAACACATTCAGTGCCATGTGTCCTTTGTACATAAGAGTTGGGAATTAAATAGCTGTTTCCAACTCCTGAATTTACAAAGGTAAATAAATGGACAGTTATCTTTTTTATTGACACTGTTGATGTATGTATATCCCTCCATCCATCCATTTGTTATCTGATCCGCTTATCCTCACGAGAGTCACGGGCTATGCTGCAGCCTATCCCAGCTGTCTTTGGGCAGTAGGCGTGGTACACCCTGAACTGGTTGCCAGTGCACACATCGACAAACAACCACTTGCGCTCACAATCACACCCGAGGGACAATTTGAAGTGCCCAATCAACCTACCATGCATGTTTTTGTAATGTGGGAGGAAACCGGAGTACCCCGAGAAATCACCACTCAGGCGCGAGGAGAACATGCAAACTCCACACTGGAAGGCCGGAGCCGGAATCGAACCCTGCACCTCTGCACTGTGAGGCAGACGTGCTGCCCAAGATTTTATGTTTGTAATGCACGTGTGTGTGTGTGTGTGTGTGTGTGTGTGTATGCATTCTCATTTGCATTTTTATGTGTTGTGTTTCTCGTTTTACAAATGGCGTTAGGTATATATATATATATATATATATATATATAAAATACAGAAATAGAGTAGATACAGAAAATACGGAATACAGTATAAAAATAGGCACCCAATATCTAAAAAAATACACACAAAAAAACCCTCACATTTTTGTAAAGGATTTTATTTAATCTTCATGGGACGAGTTTTGAAGCCTCGCTATCAGTTGGGCAGCTTGTACACTCGTGTACATTTACAGTACTGTCCCCTCAAAATGACAACATGGCCAAATGTAAACAAACTGCTGGCAATGAAAGCAAGTATCGTAAATAAGTATTTTCAGGGGTAAAAGTGTTTTGCTCACGTGCGTTCACTCACAGATTCAGGTTGTGCGATTACATTTATCCACACCAAACTCTCTCGGTCATAGACTTTGTTTTGTGCAACGATGCACTGATTTCACACCGATTCAGTAAATTTGTTAATAACTTGAGACAACATCATCACTATTTTAGTATTCCTGAATTTTTGCGACATTTTGGTTTTGTGCAGTTCTGACATAATTTTATATGGTAAAAAAAAGTCTCAGGAGAGTTGAAAACTGGATAAAATTGTGTCAGTGCATGTGATGTGTGTGGCCGGCGAAAGAACTTGAAGCAACAACGTGCAAGCTGTATATTTGTTCAAGTGGATGTAAAAGTGTTGAGATCTACATTTACTTCTCCGATGAAATCACATTTGTCTGCATTTCTACCACGATGTTTTATAGTCTTTTAATGGTATTCTATTGATAATGTTTTTGTTGTTAGAACAAGACACATTTTATTTGGAAAACGGTGATAATTTTCGTAATTGTCAGGGCCTAACACGGTACCGTTTGCATTTTTTGCCAGTGATAATTGGAGTGTAATCACGAAACTCTCCACTAGGTGGTGTCACCAAGCTCTCGTTCTGGTTACATCAACTGGACATAACTTTTACTTACGAGTTATTGGAGTTAGTAGCCATTGCTCTGTTTTTTTTTATTTGCCTTGACTTACGAGTTATTGGAGTCACGAGCCTTTGTTCTGCTTTTTTTTTTTTGCTTTGCAGCGCAAGAAAAAAATGACACGTATGAGCGTAGAATTCTACTACCATACGTTTTATTAAAAAAACGTAAAAGGGGCAGTAGTTCACATTTAATGGCACGTGATATGTTTCGATAAATTAAGGCAAGGTTATCTTTCCTTTTATGCTTCATAACAGTTGTCTCGGAAATCAGGATATTTTGATTATGCCAGAAGAAAATTGGTTTTAAATCGTAACTTCGTAATATCACACAGGGCATCACACTATTTTTGAATAAATTTGGTCTTTTATTTTATAGTGTCGTGCAGTTCTTTCGTGTCATCAGCCTACATCCCATAAAAACAGTAAAAAGTGACAATGGGAAAGGCCAAATTATTCGACAGAAATATGACAAAATTAGGTACTGTACTTACTACTACAACAGATTCTAACTTTAACAAAACACCGACATATTAGGTACCTGCCTAGTTGGGAAAAAAACACGAAACAAAAATAAGACATGTAAGGTGTTGGGATACACAATGAACAATCGTGTCAGTGGCACTGTGGTCCTTCCCTAAACTCCCAACGACATTTCCCTCTGATACGCTCTCCAACAACAATAACAACATCGCTTGTAACTCTCGAGGAACAGCGACAGAGAAAGATGGCGTTACATAAGGGTACACATCGGTAAATTGTCGCCAATTTTATTATTTGTACTTTTTTTCGGGTGGGGCGGGGCGCGGGTCTGTTTTGCGCGTCAACAATAAGGACCGCACTCCGGAGAGCGCCTTTCACTCAATGGGATTTATATTTAGCTCGGTAAGGGACGGCGGTAAGTGGAGACTGCGAGTCCCGTTCTAAACATTCAATCCCCCAAAACTTGTTCATTTGGCGGTGCGCGTCATCCGGCTATGTGCTGCTGGGAGTGAGGGCGCTGTGTGAGTGTGTGTGTGTGCGTGTGTGTGGATAAGAGACTAGCACAAATTTATCTCCAGCTCCGGGAGAGGGAAAGATGATGGCCGGTGGTGGCGAAGCAGCAATGGACCACAACGGGATATACTCAACCGCTAACCTCCACAATCTGCCACACAACCTGCAGCAGAGCCACATGGAGGCGGACAACTCGGACTCCCGTAAGCGACCGCTGGAAACTCCGGCGGAGGAGGCCGGCTGTACCAAGCGCACCAACACTGGAGGTAAGGGGGACCCATTAACAAGCAGCTTCTTCCATCGCGATTCTTCTATCATACCCATATCGGCGCCAACGCATTTGCCGTCACTTGTGGAACACGAATTTGCTACAGTCTTTCGTGTGGGCCGCCGCTTAGAAAACAACCCCGCGTGGCTTAAATTCAGATTCGAGCTGCGTGTTCAGACCCCCGATGTGCTGCACCTGTGCACTTGGCGCTTTTGGGGAGGTTGGTGGGGGTGCGGGGGGTTGCACTTTTGTGAGTGTATGAGCCTGTGTGTGTCTTGCGGTTGTTACTGCAACACGCCTTGACACAGTGGCCTCTTTATGGCAGGTCGTTTTTGCATATCAATCCAGCCCCCCTCCCCTTCTTGTACCACTCGTATGGGTCCATTCAGCGCAGACGTGGCGTGTTCTATCATGCAAAGTCTTAACAAAAAATTAAAAAAGCAAAGGAGAAAATTTGAAGTATTCTTCCCACCGGTAACAATCTGTTGTGGTTTGTATTGCTAGATGAAGAATTCCTGAAGCTCTTGTGCTGAGAAAAAAAAAGATCAATCTTTCCTTATCCACCTTGACAAATATGAATTATGTTAAGTGTGAATTCAAAACTGTAGAACGGGGTTCACAACGCAGTTTCTGGTGGGACCTGGAGATATTTGAGACATTTGGCTGGAAATTCACTGTGAAGTCCATTTTCAGTTAAATACAAAGAGTCTCGCTGTACGTGCTGCATCGAATAATAACAAACTTAGCAGAAACATTGCTCACGGAGAGTATTGTCAGTGCCGAAGTGAATATGTGTGACGTCGATAGAGAATAGATTTCACTATAATAAAAAAATGAATCACATTACTTGTCGCTTTTCTAAAACTATCATAACGGGATGGGAGATTCGCTCTTTAAAATGTTCTGAACTCCTGTTTCGATGCCTGTTTCTGCAAACTGGAGGTCTTAACCGGTGTAGCTCAGCTTTCCACAGGTTATGTCATTGCAGCCAAGTAGTGCACTCAATTTTGCTTCAATGCATCATTATCAACAATTGACAGAATTCTTTACCAAGTGATTATTATTTTGCCCATCTTGAAAAATAGCCACAAAGAATTCAGACCTGCCACCTCACTGCGAACCCCCGAATTACTGCAGCGACCAAAATGGTTCTTATTCAATCTTCCTTCATTGGAAATAGAAAAAAATGAATATGAGATTGCATATGTACAAGAAGAAAAACATACTGATGTTGTGTGCCATAAGTGCAGTTCAGATGGTTTTGATCTGCAGCTCAATGGAGACCCCCCGCTCCCCTGGTACTTTTCAATAGCATGTTACGTAAACTTCATTTGCGACCCTAGAACTGAGTCCATTTTGTACCCTACTTTATCCCTTTCATGCACCCTGTAACCTGATAACATGATAAGCTGTCCACTGTAGTAACCGCTGTCCTCGAAAGGGTTGAACACCATGAGTGCTTTTTTTTCATCTCTCTTCAAAAATGTCATCTTAGTGGACACTTATGTTACCAGTCATATTTCAATGGCTTCCGTCTCCATCCGTCCTGCATTTGCACCTCTGAGAGCAAAGGTGCGGAGAAGTCACGTGGTGTTCTCATTTTGGAAGTTCGGAGGTAGCACTTTTCTCCTTGTAGAATTTTTAGTGATGACAATCTGCAGGTCACACAATTCAATTGGATGTCTTGAAAATCACAATCTTATGACAGATGGCACTCATCGCTATGAGGCTGACTCTTTGCAGACATTTACCAAGTTAAATATGATTTGGTAATGCGTTATAGCCTTCAACGTGAAACGTTGCTTAGTTACCGTGTTAACAAAGATGCCTGCAAGTCAAAGAAATTGTGAGATTATGTGACAAAATTATCCCGGCTGTTCATGAAATGAAGAACATTTGGCTGCTTTACTTTGAACCAGTCATGACGGTACATGTACAACTCTTGTGGCACGTTTTTTGGGAGGATTTTTTTTGTGTTGTTTTTACTTCAACCGTGCCCCCCCCCCACCCAATATTTTAGTCATGATTACATTTATCACCCAATCATATTGTCAAATTTGCTTCAATTTTATGTTGTTAAATATATATTTTGGGGATCTTACTAAATATGTTTCCACTGCTTGAGTGGTTTCATCACTCCCTCCATCCCTTCATTTTCTTCTTAATGTCGTTGATGTTGACGTGCTAAGTGCACTGAAGTCAGCTATGGCAATGCTAAAAATGATGCACGATTTCATGCAATTACTCCAATGTTAATTTGTGTTATTGCGAGTGTGAGCGTGGATGATTGTTCGTCTATCTGTGTCCTGCGATTGGCCGGCAACCTGTTCAGGGTGTACCCCGCCTACAGCTGGGATAGGCTCCAGCACGCCCCACGACCCTTGTGAGCATCAGCGGATCAGAAAATGGATGGATGGATGGCTATTGCATCAACTGCAATGCTGGCAGAAACATAGGATAGCACTACACAGTACGACAGACAGCACGGTGGTACTGAGCCGCCGCTACAATCACCCACCGCATGTCCGCATTTGATATTGATCATGTTCCTTGTCGCGAGCTGATCATTAACATGACCGTCAGTTGTAACAAAGAAAAGAGACACTGTGCTCTCAGAGCTGAGCCCCCCCTCATTGTGCTTTAGAAGCTACGGACACGCCGAGTGAGGCTGATCCCTCTTCTTTTCTCAGCACCGCTCCCCCTCGCCTCAAAACGAACACATTGAATTCATTTCTCGGCACCAATTCATCGAGCCTGTGTCACTTAGCAAGTGCGTACAAACAGAGAATGCTTGTGTGACTTCGTTTTAGGATTAGAACTGATCATCTGTTTTTTTTGCTAATGGAGGGGTTGGCACAGAGATGTGAGCCGTAATTCTTTTTTTTTTTTTCTTCAAATTTTTGGGTGGGAAGGACACAGGTGCCCTTGCAGAGCGACGTGACGTGAGCGGACTGAGAATTTGCCAGGTGGTGGTGAAAGAGAGAACGAGAGAGAGGGGTAGGAAGGAAGGCAGAGCAAAGTGAGAGATAGATGGAGTCTACGGGGAAGCTGTGTCTATATACGGTCGGTACGACACCGGTCGAATATTCTAGAAGGCTCCACGACCAACATTAGGCCTCGATTCACATATGATGATGCGAAAGCACCTCCTTTTTGCCCGCTTCCCCCAGAATGTTCTATTCAATGACGCTCGACCCACCGTGTCTACATGCAGACAGTTAAAAGGCACGCACGTTGCGGTCTTTATGTGCACTTTCTTAAGATACCCCTCGGTGTGGATTTTATAGGCGTAGTGATTGGCTTCATCACCCCCCTCCACCATTCTGCGGCACTGCCATTTGCAATGGTTGATGAGCCCCTCCGCCCCTCTCAAACATGGCCGTCTAAGGGACTGGGGGTGTGTGGGGGGGGGGGGGTAAAGGCGAGTGGGTGGCGTACGGCACGCTCTCTCTCCGATCACTCCTCCTCCACCTTCTTCATCATCTGCCTATGTTATCAATACACTGCTTGAGTCGCCGTTGAAGGTCACGCTACACGCTTTCCCATTCACGGCTGAAGGAGCTCGCCGCCCCCCCCTCCTCACCCCCCTCGATGCTTCACCTTGTTGGTTTTCACGAAAAAAAAAGTGAGTGAAGGGACTGCCATACTTTATAGTGCTGCGTCAAAAGAGGCGGAGTATGGGAAGAAAATTCAATTTTTTGGGACTGGCTTTGGGGGGTGGGGACATGACGTGCTTGCGAGAGGAGGCGAGCCATTGGCCAAGCCGAATGTCATTCCCGCGCGATGCCGCAGATGGACAGGCCACTCGATGAATATGGATGAGAGCAGTGAAAAGGGTGATGCGGCAGGGAAGACCCCCCCACATCCCTCCTCCTCATCCTCCTTCACACCGATGCAGGCTCGAACAATGCGTGCCGTCTTTCACTGAAAACACTGAGAGTCTGCATTAGCATTTTCGCAGACAATTGAGGCTGTGGCCAGCTGCAGGCATGGCACGGACGCTGCGGTGAAATCTCTTTTTTTTTTTTTTCCCTGCACCCACCGATGAAACAGCCCTCAGTGAAAAAAAGGTCCACTGGCCGCATTCCTCAACACTACGGTCGCACCTATGCCGAGGCTAATGTTGAGACACCCTTTCGAGATTGTGCCCCGGCATTGATGGCGATCTGAGCGAGGACTTGAGAACCAGCAGATCTCAGAATGGGTAAGCCTCCAAACTCTTTTTCTCTGACTTGTTGAATTCATCCATCTTAAAGACATGCAGTTTTGCTGACTTCACCGAGTAATTCTGTCCATTGTCGGTCATTTTTGGTTCTGCCTCCTTTCGGGGGGGGGCAGGTTAGTTATACTGAAATGCAGAATGGGTAGTGGTTGTGGGAAGGAGCATGGACAGGCATAAGGCATCTCTACCTGACCCCCCCACCCCCCCACCCCCATTGGATGACTTAACTAAATCCATTAGGCTTGGCATCTCCTCCAAGCCACCCTCCCAGTATTGTAAGAAGAGGTTTGAACTAGCACCCCACTGGCTCCGCATCCCAACGTGCCCCACTGTTCGACTTCCCTGGCGGATTGCAGCAACAGATTGCCGTGTTTACTCTACCACATGATGCCATTAAAACCTGTTACTGTGATCTCAGACACTAGGTCGGAATTAATTATTGACTAATGACTGCAAACATGACTGCAAGGGTGATGGAGAGAACCGTAGCGGTTTCCTGCCCCCCCCCCACCTCCCCCCACTGGGTTGACTTGATGCTAAGCCTAAAGTTACGCAGTGGCTTTGGGCTTGTCTGTCAACAACAGGTCTTTCGACGTTTAGATTCTACAACCAGCGTTGTTCAATTCGCATTCTTGGCGTGCTGGCATTCGATCCAAATTCTGCAATAGTAGTCTCGGCTTGAAATACTTTACGGCAACCGCGGCGATCATGCATGATCTTTCTTTTTTTTTTTTCGCCAAGGTCATTTTAGTGTGATTTGATGTGAGGATTGCGACATCAGAACACTTTGCCTGTACACAAACGCAAAAGATCAGGAGGCAATGGCCTTTGCGGAAAAATACACATCCTGGTAGCGCTTAAATTTTCTCTCTGACAATTATCTCAGATATAGCAAATCGAGAGTGGTTGGTCAGTTTACGAGGTTTTTGGTTTTTTAATTTTTGGGTCTGCCCTAACGTATACAGTAGGAAATTCACAATGTCGCCGTAATTCTATTAACTGTCACACACTTGCCAGAAGCTTTCATTCTGGGTGGTGCACTCTAAACAAATCGGCGTCTGAATGGAACATGAGGAGCATATTAATGTAAAGGGGAGAGAGGCTAACGTTTATGCTGTGCGCTTTCTTTACGTTCCAACGCCATGTTCTCTCCACATGACTCTTAAATGTCTTCATTAATCAGGCAACAAGTTGTTTTTCATTCATTGGGATCCACCTCTATCCATTTGTCTTCCTCCTGCCAAGACTAAGTCCATCTTATGTCCGATTCTGTGGATGGGGAAAAAAATAACAGCGTATTCAACCAAAAAGAAAAAAATCTAAGAGAAAATATCACATCCAGTGTTTCTTTACATCTCTGTCGACACAAGTGGTATCACCCTTGAGGCAGCTGAACAAGATTGAACATGACGTCACTGCATCGGAATCGGGATGCAGGGGGACGGGGGAGTGGGGGGATCAATTCTCACAGAAACAGGAGGACCGAACCCATACCCGTTGTTTTTGTATGACATCATCGCTATTATTTAGTAATTCTTTGTGGTCTCGCACCAAATTGTTGTCACACTCCGGCTTGATTTAGATTCAAGGTCAATCAAAATTTAGCATACTCATAATAGTCTCAATTTCATTGACGGCGGATGCCTTTGTCGTCAATCCCTTACGATGATGGCAATACTTTACGATCTAAAAGGCAGAAAGGCATTTGGCAGTCTTCAAACTAAGCCCCTTTTTAAAAGTGAAGCAATCGAAACTAATTTGGGCGCTCGACTGCGATACATTCCTCTCATGTCCGCTTGTTGTGAAAGATAAGTCTGTTGCAGTATTCGCGGATTGCGCTGGAAATGTCCGGATCCTTCCTTTCCTAATAAGTAAGTCACACGGTGAGTGACACTGGTGCGGCTTTGCATTTTGGACTCAGGCTGCTTAAAACCCACTGAAAACAGCTTAAATTAGGCCCTTGCAATCTGGAAAGAAGGTCATCATTTCCTCTAAAAAAATATCTAGGACGGGACACGGAACTACATCACTGGACTGATTTAAATGTTAGTATGTGTTGTACTGAAGCGACGGCATGTCTTACGGTTGTTGTTTAAGTGTGGTTTACGTCAGTGGTGTCAAACATAAGGCCCGGGGCTCCGCCAAAAAACTGGCCGTTAGAGCAGGGGTGCCTAATACATCGATCGCGATCGACTGGTACCTCGCGGACTGGTGTCGAGGGAAAAAAAAAAAAACCAAATCCAAAACATTTGTGTTTCTGTGTGGGTGTTATCCATCCATCTATTTTCCGATCCGCTTACCCTCACAAGGTTCGCGGGGGGTGCTGGAGCCTATCCCAGCCGTCTTCGAGCAGTAGGCGGGGGACACGCTGAACCGGTCGCCAGCCAATCGCAGGGCACACACAATTTAGAGTGTTCAATCAGCCTGCCATGCATGTTTTTGGAATGTGGGAGGAAACCGGAGTACCCGCAGAAAACCCACGCAGGCCCGGGGAGAGCATGCAAACTCCACACAGGAAGGCCGCAGCTGGAATTGAACCCGGCACCTCTGCACTGTGAGGTCAACGCCCTAACCACCGGATCACCGGGCCACCCTTGTGCGTGTTATTAATATGATATGTTTTTGTGTTAGCACACACTGCACCCTTGGCATTCTAATAGTCTCACTTTCAAAAAAATATTTAAAAAAATGAAATAAAATAAAAAAGCAGGTTACCTTTAACCTACTGTGGCACGCCATGTGCATCACTGGAAGTTGTTAGCGGTCAGCTGTCTGCAATTACGGCTAGCGATCAGAGCTGTTACGCTATCTCTTTTACTGTTATTAGTATTCTCATTCAGAGTTTGTTTCATGTACAATTGCCCGAGGGCACTGGCAAAGAATGGGAATCTGAAGTGCTTGGAGAAAAAAAATTTAAAACGATACACGTGAGCCACTTTAGTTAACACACCACAAAGGTGTGTCCCACACCTCAACGTCAGATCTCGACGAAGTTAGGCAGTGATTTCCTTTTCACGAACCCACAAACTCTTGTGTCTACTTTATTTTTCGGATTCATTCATCTAGGGGGCCGTTATGGCTTTTGCTCATCATGGCATGCGTGTGTAAGTGCGTGCATATGCACGCGTGTGCAGTAACGAGTCGATCGCGAGAGGTTGGTTGATCGAAAAGTAGATCTTCGGTCAAAAAAGGTTGGGCTCCCCTGCGCTAGAGGGTTCAACCGGGCGAGCGGGATGAATATGAAAGTGAAAGAAGAATACCGTTGCGTCCCTGCCATTATGTGTTACGTTCAAAATTCAATAATTTCCAACTGTCTTTTAAGGACAGGAATGTTAACAGGCTGAGTCCTGACTTGTCATTGGATGAAAAAGATAAGGGGGCGGGTGTGAGGAAATGAAGTGGGAGCCGGTGTGTGTGTGTGTGTGTGTGTGTGTGTGTGTGTGTGTGTGTGTGTGTCGTGTGTGTGCGTGTGTGTGTGTGCGTGTGTGTGTGTGTGTGTGTGTTGGCTTTTGTTATTTTGCCATGATTACAGATGACAGTGACCCATCTGTGTGCGTTGAATATATCGTTGATCGACCACCTCCTTGTCATCATTTCGGTGGCTGGGCCAGATGTTACAATCCTAGAAGACAATGTGGTTGCGCAGGCTGATTTTAGCAGCTGCTGTGACTGAACAATGTCCGTTTCAATTTTTTTATCAAAGTATAGTTCATTAAACGTGTAGATTTTTCTAATGTCGTTATTGGGTGGAAAAAAACCCACCAATATATTGGCATTCACTGGATAGCAATTATCATCTGATTTTCCTGGTCTGGCCCACTTGACATCAAATTAGGCATGTGGCCCCTGAACTACTCAGTTTGACACCCGTGGTGTAAATGATGATCTTGCAGGGCAACTTTATGAGATGTGACCCCTTTTTACATTCTGTGTGTCTCTCTCTCTGTCTCACAGAGGAGGGCGAATACTTCCTGAAGGTGCTGATTCCCAGCTATGCAGCCGGCTCTATAATTGGCAAGGGCGGCCAGACCATTGTACAACTGCAGAAAGAGACGGGTGCAACCATTAAGCTGTCGAAATCCAAAGATTTCTACCCAGGTAAGAGGTCATTCACAATCCTTGTAAAAAAAAATTTTAATTCTTTTTTTTTTTTTTTTTTTCAATCACGGACCGATGGCAAACACGTGAAACAGGCATTAGGAAATACATACAGCGGCTATGCAATGTCGGCAGACAGCTTTTCAAATGGCAGGTTCAGTCATACGAATAAAGAGACTAAGATATATCATTTCAAACATTTAGCCACCATTAATATAACCTGTTCAACTGAATTGAAATAAAATGAATAATAATAGATGGGGCGGTGGGGGGTCATAAATGACTGAGATGTGTTTTCACAAACGTGCATGTGTTCAGAATCTGCCAATCACATTCAAACTCATGTTTAATGGGAGTCAGCACACACCCGTCAGCAATGAAAGTGCCTCTCGTTAACTGTAAATCATGTTCAGCGATCGTATCCGGCTTTTCCCGTCATTATTGTTGTCACATCTTGCAGCACAAGCCTTGAGCCCTGTTCACACGGCACACATTTGGTCCGACGCTGCACCGAAATATTTTGTTGCGATATATTTTACACCGGAGCAAATTTTGTGGAGCGGTCACACATGCAAAGCCGCTGAGCGTGACAGCTGCGGCGCAGCGTCGGAGCAGCTCCACTTGCAGTCACACGTGCAGTTTCTGCTGCGGACCAAAACAACAGGAATGCGGAAGTAAAACAGGTTCGGGTCGGGCTTCTCTCTCGCGGACTTTTATTTATTTTTCTTTTAATAAATATAATGGCGGACACTATTCTGCCCTTGTTCAGAATAGATCCACTTGTTGGCAGTCGTGGAATAAAGACGTGTTTACAATCAATCGTGTGTGCTCCTTATGACTGCCACAATATATGTTTTAAAAAATGTATACTAAAACAATGTGCGGATACTAAACTAAGGA